>NW_027274235.1:0-119987 GCF_030028105.1 Mobula birostris | reverse complement strand
ACATAAAGACAAAAAAGTTGATTTCACAGTGAATAGAATGCTTTGACATAAAAGTAGTATACATTTCAATTGTACTCAAAAGTCCTGACTGCAAACCTAATGGAAACACCTTAGGTTAATTTTCCACATGAGTATGACCAGGTTTAAAGTTGTTTCATGCCTCAGTTCATCAAGACAAAAAAGTTTCTTTCTCAGTGCTACTATGCTCTGACATTAAGGTAGTATACATCTCAATTTTACTCCAAAGTACTTACTGCAAACAAATGGAAACACCTTAGGTTAACTTCCCACATGATTATTAGTAGTTTGAAAGTTGTTTCCTGGCTGTACACATCAACACAAAAAAGTTGTTATCTCAGTGCATGTAATGCTTAGACAATACAAATAGTATACATTTCAATTTTACACCAAAGCACTTACTGCAAAACTAATGGAAACACTTTAGGTTAACTTCCCACATGATTCTGAGATGTCTGAAAGTTGTTTCATACCTGTGCACATAGAGACAAAAAAGTTGATTTCACAGTGAATAGAATGCTTTGACATAAAAGTAGTATACATTTCAATTGTACTCAAAAGTCCTGACTGCAAACCTAATGGAAACACCTTAGGTTAACTTTCCACATGAGTATTACCAGGTTTAAAGTAGTTTCATGCCTCAGTTCATCAAGACAAAAAAGTTTCTTTCTCAGTGCTACTATGCTCTGACATTAAGGTAGTATACATCTCAATTTTACTCCAAAGTACTTACTGCAAACAAATGGAAACACCTAAGGTTAACTTCCCACATGATTATTAGTAGTTTGAAATTTGTTTCCTGGCTGTACACATCAACACAAAAAAGTTGTTATCTCAGTGCATGCAATGCTTAGTCAATACAATTAGTATACATTTCAATTTTACAGCAAAGCACTTACTGCAAACATAATGGAAACACTTTAGGTTAACTTCCCACATGATTCTGAGATGTCTGAAAGTTGTTTCATACCTGTGCACATAAAGACAAAAAAGTTGTTTTCTCAGTGCATGCAAAGCTTTGACAATACAAATAGTATACATTTCATTTTTACACCAAAGCACTTACTGCAAACCAAATGGAAACACCTTAGGTTAACTTTCCACATGATTATGAGTAGTTTGAAAGTTGTTTCATGGCTGTACACATCAACACAAAAAAGTTGTTATCTCAGTGCATGCAATGCTTAGACAATACAAATAGCATACATTTCAATTTTCCACCAAAGCACTTACTGCAAACCTAATGGAAACACTTTAGGTTAACTTCCCACATGATTCTGAGATGTCTGAAAGTTGTTTTTTACCTGTGCACATAAAGACAAAAATGTTGATTTCACAGTGAATAGAATGCTTTGACATAAAAGTAGTATACATTTCAATTGTACTCAAAAGTCCTGACTGCAAACCTAATGGATACAGCTTAGGTTAACTTCCCACATGATTCTGAGATGTCTGAAAGTTGTTTCATAGCTGTGCACATCAAGACAAAAAAGTTGTTTTCTCAGTGCATGCAATGCTTTTAGAATACAAATAGTATACATTTCAATGTTACACAAAAGCACTTACTGCAAACCTAATGGAAACACCTTAGGTTAACTTTCCACATGATTATGAGTAGTTTCAAAGTTGTTTCATGTCTGTACACATCAACAAAAAAAAGTTGTTATCTCAGTGCATGCAATGCTTAGACAATACAAATAGCATACATTTCAATTTTCCAACAAAGCACTTACTGCAAACCTAATGGAAACACTTTAGATTAACTTCCCACATGATTCTGAGATGTCTGAAAGTTGTTTCATACCTGTGCACATCAAGACAAAAAAGTTGTTTTCTCAGTGCATGCAAAGCTTTGACAATACCAATAGTATACATTTCAATTTTACACCAAAGCACTTACTGCAAACCTAATGGAAACACCTTAGGTTAACTTTCCACATGATTATGAGTAGTTTGAAAGTTGTTTCATGGCTGTACACATCAACACAAAAAAGTTGTTATCTCAGTGCATGCAATGCTTAGACAATACAAATAGCATACATTTCAATTTTCCACCAAAGCACTTACTGCAAACCTAATGGAAACACTTTAGGTTAACTTCCCACATGATTCTGAGATGTCTGAAAGTTGTTTCATAGCTGTGCACATCAAGACAAAAAAGTTGTTTTCTCAGTGCATGCAATGCTTTTACAATACAAATAGTATACATTTCAATGTTACACCAAAGCACTTACTGCAAACCTAATGGAAACACCTTAGGTTAACTTTCCACATGATTATGAGTAGTTTCAAAGTTGTTGCATGTCTGTACACATCAACAAAAAAAAGTTGTTATCTCAGTGCATGCAATGCTTAGACAATACAAATAGCATACATTTCAATTTTCCACCAAAGCACTTACTGCAAACCTAATGGAAACACTTTAGGTTAACTTCCCACATGATTCTGAGATGTCTGAAAGTTGTTTCATACTTGTGCACATAAAGACAAAAAAGTTGATTTCACAGTGAATAGAATGCTTTGACGTAAAAGTAGTATACATCTCAATTGTACTCAAAAGTCCTGACTGCAAACCTAATGGATACAGCTTAGGTTAACTTTCCACATGATTATGAGTAGTTTGAAAGCTTTTTCATGGCTGTATACATCAACACAAAAAAGTTGTTATCTCAGTGCATGCAATGCTTAGACAATACAATTAGTATACATTTCAATTTTACAGCAAAGCACTTACTGTAAACCTAATGGAAACACTTTAGGTTAACTTCCCACATGATTCTGAGATGTCTGAAAGTTGATTCATACGTGTGCACATCAAGACAAAAAAGTTGTTTTCTCAGTGCATGCAAAGCTTTGACAATACCAATAGTATACATTTCAATTTTACACCAAAGCACTTACTGCAAACCTAATGGAAACACCTTAGGTTAACTTTCCACATCATTATGAGTAGTTTGAAAGTTGTTTCATGGCTGTAGACATCAACACAAAAAAGTTGTTATCTCAGTGCATGCAATGCTTAGACAATACAAATAGCATACATTTCAATTTTCCACCAAAGCACTTACTGCAAACCTAATGGAAACACTTTAGGTTAACTTCCCACATGATTCTGAGATGTCTGAAAGTTGTTTTTTACCTGTGCACATAAAGACAAAAATGTTGATTTCACAGTGAATAGAATGCTTTGACATAAAAGTAGTATACATTTCAATTGTACTCAAAAGTCCTGACTGCAAACCTAATGGATACAGCTTAGGTTAACTTTCCGCATGATTATGAGTAGTTTGAAAGCTGTTTCATGGCTGTATACATCAACACAAAAAAGTTGTTATCTCAGGGCATGCAATGCTTAGACAATACAATTAGTATACATTTCAATTTTACACCAAAGCACTTACTGCAAACCTAATGGAAACACTTTAGGTTAACTTCCCACATGATTCTGAGATGTCTGAAAGTTGTTTCATACTTGTGCACATAAAGACAAAAAAGTTGATTTCACAGTGAATACAATGCTTTGACCTAAGAGTAGTATACATTTCAATTGTACTCAAAAGTCCTGACTGCAAACCTAATGGATACAGCTTAGGTTAACTTTCCACATGATTATGAGTAGTTCGAAAGCTGTTTCATGGCTGTACACATCAACACAAAAAAGTTGTTATCTCAGTGCATGCAATGCTTAGACAATACAAATAGTATACATTTCAATTTTACACCAAAGCACTTACTGCAAAACTAATGGAAACACTTTAGGTTAACTTCCCACATGATTCTGAGATGTCTGAAAGTTGTTTCATACCTGTGCACATAAAGACAAAAAAGTTGATTTCACAGTGAATAGAATGCTTTGACATAAAAGTAGTATACATTTCAATTGTACTCAAAAGTCCTGACTGCAAACCTAATGGAAACACCTTAGGTTAATTTTCCACATGAGTATGACCAGGTTTAAAGTTGTTTCATGCCTCAGTTCATCAAGACAAAAAAGTTTCTTTCTCAGTGCTACTATGCTCTGACATTAAGGTAGTATACATCTCAATTTTACTCCAAAGTACTTACTGCAAACAAATGGAAACACCTTAGGTTAACTTCCCACATGATTATTAGCAGTTTGAAAGTTGTTTCCTGGCTGTTCACATCAACACAAAAAAGTTGTTATCTCAGTGCATGTAATGCTTAGACAATACAAATAGTATACATTTCAATTTTACACCAAAGCACTTACTGCAAAACTAATGGAAACACTTTAGGTTAACTTCCCACATGATTCTGAGATGTCTGAAAGTTCTTTCATACCTGTGCACATAGAGACAAAAAAGTTGATTTCACAGTGAATAGAATGCTTTGACATAAAAGTAGTATACATTTCAATTGTACTCAAAAGTCCTGACTGCAAACCTAATGGAAACACATTAGGTTAACTTTCCACATGAGTATGACCAGGTTTAAAGTAGTTTCATGCCTCAGTTCATCAAGACAAAAAAGTTTCTTTCTCAGTGCTACTATGCTCTGACATTAAGGTAGTATACATCTCAATTTTACTCCAAAGTACTTACTGCAAACAAATGGAAACACCTAAGGTTAACTTCCCACATGATTATTAGTAGTTTGAAAGTTGTTTCCTGGCTGTACACATCAACACAAAAAAGTTGTTATCTCAGTGCATGCAATGCTTAGACAATACAAATAGTATACATTTCAATTTTACACCAAAGCACTTACTGCAAATCTAATGGAAACACTTTAGATTAACTTCCCACATGATTCTGAGATGTCTGAAAGTTGATTCATACGTGTGCACATCAAGACAAAAAAGTTGTTTTCTCAGTGCATGCAAAGCTTTGACAATACCAATAGTATACATTTCAATTTTACACCAAAGCACTTACTGCAAACCTAATGGAAACACCTTAGGTTAACTTTCCACATCATTATGAGTAGTTTGAAAGTTGTTTCATGGCTGTAGACATCAACACAAAAAAGTTGTTATCTCAGTGCATGCAATGCTTAGACAATACAAATAGCATACATTTCAATTTTCCACCAAAGCACTTACTGCAAACCTAATGGAAACACTTTAGGTTAACTTCCCACATGATTCTGAGATGTCTGAAAGTTGATTTTTACCTGTGCACATAAAGACAAAAATGTTGATTTCACAGTGAATAGAATGCTTTGACATAAAAGTAGTATACATTTCAATTGTACTCAAAAGTCCTGACTGCAAACCTAATGGATACAGCTTAGGTTAACTTTCCGCATGATTATGAGTAGTTTGAAAGCTGTTTCATGGCTGTATACATCAACACAAAAAAGTTGTTATCTCAGGGCATGCAATGCTTAGACAATACAATTAGTATACATTTCAATTTTACAGCAAAGCACTTACTGCAAACCTAATGGAAACACTTTAGGTTAACTTCCCACATGATTCTGAGATGTCTGAAAGTTGTTTCATACTTGTGCACATAAAGACAAAAAAGTTGATTTCACAGTGAATACAATGCTTTGACATAAGGTAGTATACATTTCAATTGTACTCAAAAGTCCTGACTGCAAACCTAATGGATACAGCTTAGGTTAACTTTCCACATGATTATGAGTAGTTCGAAAGCTGTTTCATGGCTGTACACATCAACACAAAAAAGTTGTTATCTCAGTGCATGCAATGCTTAGTCAATACAATTAGTATACATTTCAATTTTACAACAAAGCACTTACTGCAAACCTAATGGAAACACTTTAGGTTAACTTCCCACATGATTCTGAGATGTCTGAAAGTTGTTTCATACCTGTGCACATAAAGACAAAAAAGTTGTTTTCTCAGTGCATGCAAAGCTTTGACAATACAAATAGTATACATTTCATTTTTACACCAAAGCACTTACTGCAAACCTAATGGAAACACTTTAGGTTAACTTCTCACATGATTATGAGTAGTTTGAAAGTTGTTTCATGGCTGTACACATCAACACAAAACAGTTGCTATCTCAGTGCATGCAATGCTTAGAGAATACAAATAGTATACATTTCAATTTTACACCAAAGTCCTTACTGCAAACCTAATGGAAACAACTTAGATTAACTTCCCACATGATTCTGAGATGTCTGAAAGTTGTTTCATACCTGTGCACATCAAGACAAAAAAGTTGTTTTCTCAGTGCATGCAATGCTTTTACAATACATATAGAATACATTTCAATTTTACACCAAAGCACTTACTGCAAACCTAATGGAAACACCTTAGGTTAACTTTCCACATGATTCTGAGATGTCTGAAAGTTGTTTCATACCTGTGCACATAAAGACAAAAAAGTTGTTTTCTCAGTGCATGCAAAGCTTTGACAATACAAATAGTATACATTTCATTTTTACACCAAAGCACTTACTGCAAACCTAATGGAAACACCTTAGGTTAACTTTCCACATGATTATGAGTAGTTTGAAAGTTGTTTCATGGCTGTACACATCAACACAAAAAAGTTGTTATCTCAGTGAATAGAATGCTTTGACATAAAAGTAGTATACATTTCAATTGTACTCAAAAGTCCTGACTGCAAACCTAATGGAAACACCTTAGGTTAACTTTCCACATGAGTATGACTAGGTTTAAAGTTGTTTCATGCCTCAGTTCATCAAGACAAAAAAGTTTATTTCTCAGTGCTACTATGCTCTGACATTAAGGTAGTATACATCTCAATTTTACTCCAAAGTACTTACTGCAATCAAATGGAAACACCTTAGGTTAACTTTCCACATGATTATGAGTAGTTTGAAAGTTGTTTCATGGCTGTACACATCAACACAAAAAAGTTGTTAACTCAGTGCATGCAATGCTTAGACAATACAAATAGTATACATTTCAATTTTACACCAAAGCACTTACTGCAAAACTAATGGAAACACTTTAGGTTAACTTCCCACATGATTCTGAGATGTCTGAAAGTTGTTTCATACCTGTGCACATAAAGACAAAAAAGTTGATTTCACAGTGAATAGAATGCTTTGACATAAAAGTAGTATACATTTCAATTGTACTCAAAAGTCCTGACTGCAAACCTAATGGAAACACCTTAGGTTAATTTTCCACATGAGTATGACCAGGTTTAAAGTTGTTTCATGCCTCAGTTCATCAAGACAAAAAAGTTTCTTTCTCAGTGCTACTATGCTCTGACATTAAGGTAGTATACATCTCAATTTTACTCCAAAGTACTTACTGCAAACAAATGGAAACACCTTAGGTTAACTTCCCACATGATTATTAGTAGTTTGAAAGTTGTTTCCTGGCTGTACACATCAACACAAAAAAGTTGTTATCTCAGTGCATGTAATGCTTAGACAATACAAATAGTATACATTTCAATTTTACACCAAAGCACTTACTGCAAAACTAATGGAAACACTTTAGGTTAACTTCCCACATGATTCTGAGATGTCTGAAAGTTGTTTCATACCTGTGCACATAGAGACAAAAAAGTTGATTTCACAGTGAATAGAATGCTTTGACATAAAAGTAGTATACATTTCAATTGTACTCAAAAGTCCTGACTGCAAACCTAATGGAAACACCTTAGGTTAACTTTCCACATGAGTATTACCAGGTTTAAAGTAGTTTCATGCCTCAGTTCATCAAGACAAAAAAGTTTCTTTCTCAGTGCTACTATGCTCTGACATTAAGGTAGTATACATCTCAATTTTACTCCAAAGTACTTACTGCAAACAAATGGAAACACCTAAGGTTAACTTCCCACATGATTATTAGTAGTTTGAAATTTGTTTCCTAGCTGTACACATCAACACAAAAAAGTTGTTATCTCAGTGCATGCAATGCTTAGTCAATACAATTAGTATACATTTCAATTTTACAGCAAAGCACTTACTGCAAACCTAATGGAAACACTTTAGGTTAACTTCCCACATGATTCTGAGATGTCTGAAAGTTGTTTCATACCTGTGCACAGAAAGACAAAAAAGTTGTTTTCTCAGTGCATGCAAAGCTTTGACAATACAAATAGTATACATTTCATTTTTACACCAAAGCACTTACTGCAAACCTAATGGAAACACCTTAGGTTAACTTTCCACAT
Source organism: Mobula birostris (assembly GCF_030028105.1). Lineage (NCBI taxonomy): Eukaryota > Metazoa > Chordata > Chondrichthyes > Myliobatiformes > Myliobatidae > Mobula > Mobula birostris. The sequence goes on along the minus strand of NW_027274235.1, from coordinate 111,876 downwards.
GATTATGAGTAGTTTGAAAGTTGTTTCATGGCTGTACACATCAACACAAAAAAGTTGTTATCTCAGTGAATAGAATGCTTTGACATAAAAGTAGTATACATTTCAATTGTACTCAAAAGTCCTGACTGCAAACCTAATGGAAACACCTTAGGTTAACTTTCCACATGATTATGAGTAGTTTGAAAGTTGTTTCATGGCTGTATACATCAACACAAAAAAGTTGTTATCTCAGGGCATGCAATGCTTAGACAATACAATTAGTATACATTTCAATTTTACAGCAAAGCACTTACTGCAAACCTAATGGAAACACTTTAGGTTAACTTCCCACATGATTCTGAGATGTCTGAAAGTTGTTTCATACTTGTGCACATAAAGACAAAAAAGTTGATTTCACAGTGAATACAATGCTTTGACATAAGAGTAGTATACATTTCAATTGTACTCAAAAGTCCTGACTGCAAACCTAATGGATACAGCTTAGGTTAACTTTCCACATGATTATGCGTAGTTTGAAAGCTGTTTCATGGCTGTATACATCAACACAAAAAAGTTGTTAACTCAGTGCATGCAATGCTTAGACAATACAAATAGTATACATTTCAATTTTACACCAAAGCACTTTCTGCAAAACTAATGGAAACACTTTAGGTTAACTTCCCACATGATTCTGAGATGTCTGAAAGTTGTTTCATACCTGTGCACATAAAGACAAAAAAGTTGATTTCACAGTGAATAGAATGCTTTGACATAAAAGTAGTATACATTTCAATTGTACTCAAAAGTCCTGACTGCAAACCTAATGGAAACACCTTAGGTTAATTTTCCACATGAGTATGACCAGGTTTAAAGTTGTTTCATGCCTCAGTTCATCAAGACAAAAAAGTTTCTTTCTCAGTGCTACTATGCTCTGACATTAAGGAAGTATACATCTCAATTTTACTCCAAAGTACTTACTGCAAACAAATGGAAACACCTTAGGTTAACTTCCCACATGATTATTAGTAGTTTGAAAGTTGTTTCCTGGCTGTACACATCAACACAAAAAAGTTGTTATCTCAGTGCATGTAATGCTTAGACAATACAAATAGTATACATTTCAATTTTACACCAAAGCACTTACTGCAAAACTAATGGAAACACTTTAGGTTAACTTCCCACATGATTCTGAGATGTCTGAAAGTTGTTTCATACCTGTGCACATAGAGACAAAAAAGTTGATTTCACAGTGAATAGAATGCTTTGACATAAAAGTAGTATACATTTCAATTGTACTCAAAAGTCCTGACTGCAAACCTAATGGAAACACCTTAGGTTAACTTTCCACATGAGTATGACCAGGTTTAAAGTAGTTTCATGCCTCAGTTCATCAAGACAAAAAAGTTTCTTTCTCAGTGCTACTATGCTCTGACATTAAGGTAGTATACATCTCAATTTTACTCCAAAGTACTTACTGCAAACAAATGGAAACACCTAAGGTTAACTTCCCACATGATTATTAGTAGTTTGAAAGTTGTTTCCTGGCTGTACACATCAACACAAAAAAGTTGTTATCTCAGTGCATGCAATGCTTAGACAATACAAATAGTATACATTTCAATTTTACACCAAAGCACTTACTGCAAAACTAATGGAAACACTTTAGGTTAACTTCCCACATGATTCTGAGATGTCTGAAAGTTGTTTCATACCTGTGCACATAAAGACAAAAAAGTTGATTTCACAGTGAATAGAATGCTTTGACATAAAAGTAGTATACATTTCAATTGTACTCAAAAGTCCTGACTGCAAACCTAATGGAAACACCTTAGGTTAATTTTCCACATGAGTATGACCAGGTTTAAAGTTGTTTCATGCCTCAGTTCATCAAGACAAAAAAGTTTCTTTCTCAGTGCTACTATGCTCTGACATTAAGGAAGTATACATCTCAATTTTACTCCAAAGTACTTACTGCAAACAAATGGAAACACCTTAGGTTAACTTCCCACATGATTATTAGTAGTTTGAAAGTTGTTTCCTGGCTGTACACATCAACACAAAAAAGTTGTTATCTCAGTGCATGTAATGCTTAGACAATACAAATAGTATACATTTCAATTTTACACCAAAGCACTTACTGCAAAACTAATGGAAACACTTTAGGTTAACTTCCCACATGATTCTGAGATGTCTGAAAGTTGTTTCATACCTGTGCACATAGAGACAAAAAAGTTGATTTCACAGTGAATAGAATGCTTTGACATAAAAGTAGTATACATTTCAATTGTACTCAAAAGTCCTGACTGCAAACCTAATGGAAACACCTTAGGTTAACTTTCCACATGAGTATGACCAGGTTTAAAGTAGTTTCATGCCTCAGTTCATCAAGACAAAAAAGTTTCTTTCTCAGTGCTACTATGCTCTGACATTAAGGTAGTATACATCTCAATTTTACTCCAAAGTACTTACTGCAAACAAATGGAAACACCTAAGGTTAACTTCCCACATGATTATTAGTAGTTTGAAAGTTGTTTCCTGGCTGTACACATCAACACAAAAAAGTTGTTATCTCAGTGCATGCAATGCTTAGACAATACAAATAGTATACATTTCAATTTTACACCAAAGCACTTACTGCAAAACTAATGGAAACACTTTAGGTTAACTTCCCACATGATTCTGAGATGTCTGAAAGTTGTTTCATACCTGTGCACATAAAGACAAAAAAGTTGATTTCACAGTGAATAGAATGCTTTGACATAAAAGTAGTATACATTTCAATTGTACTCAAAAGTCCTGACTGCAAACCTAATGGAAACACCTTAGGTTAATTTTCCACATGAGTATGACCAGGTTTAAAGTTGTTTCATGCCTCAGTTCATCAAGACAAAAAAGTTTCTTTCTCAGTGCTACTATGCTCTGACATTAAGGTAGTATACATCTCAATTTTACTCCAAAGTACTTACTGCAAACAAATGGAAACACCTTAGGTTAACTTCCCACATGATTATTAGCAGTTTGAAAGTTGTTTCCTGGCTGTACACATCAACACAAAAAAGTTGTTATCTCAGTGCATGTAATGCTTAGACAATACAAATAGTATACATTTCAATTTTACAGCAAAGCACTTACTGCAAAACTAATGGAAACACTTTAGGTTAACTTCCCACATGATTCTGAGATGTCTGAAAGTTCTTTCATACCTGTGCACATAGAGACAAAAAAGTTGATTTCACAGTGAATAGAATGCTTTGACATAAAAGTAGTATACATTTCAATTGTACTCAAAAGTCCTGACTGCAAACCTAATGGAAACACCTTAGGTTAACTTTCCACATGAGTATGACCAGGTTTAAAGTAGTTTCATGCCTCAGTTCATCAAGACAAAAAAGTTTCTTTCTCAGTGCTACTATGCTCTGACATTAAGGTAGTATACATCTCAATTTTACTCCAAAGTACTTACTGCAAACAAATGGAAACACCTAAGGTTAACTTCCCACATGATTATTGGTAGTTTGAAAGTTGTTTCCTGGCTGTACACATCAACACAAAAAAGTTGTTATCTCAGTGCATGCAATGCTTAGACAATACAAATAGTATACATTTCAATTTTACACCAAAGCACTTACTGCAAATCTAATGGAAACACTTTAGATTAACTTCCCACATGATTCTGAGATGTCTGAAAGTTGATTCATACGTGTGCACATCAAGACAAAAAAGTTGTTTTCTCAGTGCATGCAAAGCTTTGACAATACCAATAGTATACATTTCAATTTTACACCAAAGCACTTACTGCAAACCTAATGGAAACACCTTAGGTTAACTTTCCACATCATTATGAGTAGTTTGAAAGTTGTTTCATGGCTGTAGACATCAACACAAAAAAGTTGTTATCTCAGTGCATGCAATGCTTAGACAATACAAATAGCATACATTTCAATTTTCCACCAAAGCACTTACTGCAAACCTAATGGAAACACTTTAGGTTAACTTCCCACATGATTCTGAGATGTCTGAAAGTTGTTTTTTACCTGTGCACATAAAGACAAAAATGTTGATTTCACAGTGAATAGAATGCTTTGACATAAAAGTAGTATACATTTCAATTGTACTCAAAAGTCCTGACTGCAAACCTAATGGATACAGCTTAGGTTAACTTTCCACATGATTATGAGTAGTTTGAAAGCTGTTTCATGGCTGTATACATCAACACAAAAAAGTTGTTATCTCAGGGCATGCAATGCTTAGACAATACAATTAGTATACATTTCAATTTTACAGCAAAGCACTTACTGCAAACCTAATGGAAACACTTTAGGTTAACTTCCCACATGACTCTGAGATGTCTGAAAGTTGTTTCATACTTGTGCACATAAAGACAAAAAAGTTGATTTCACAGTGAATACAATGCTTTGACATAAGAGTAGTATACATTTCAATTGTACTCAAAAGTCCTGACTGCAAACCTAATGGATACAGCTTAGGTTAACTTTCCACATGATTATGAGCAGTTCGAAAGCTGTTTCATGGCTGTACACATCAACACAAAAAAGTTGTTATCTCAGTGCATGCAATGCTTAGTCAATACAATTAGTATACATTTCAATTTTACAACAAAGCACTTACTGCAAACCTAATGGAAACACTTTAGGTTAACTTCCCACATGATTCTGAGATGTCTGAAAGTTGTTTCATACCTGTGCACATAAAGACAAAAAAGTTGTTTTCTCAGTGCATGCAAAGCTTTGACAATACAAATAGTATACATTTCATTTTTACACCAAAGCACTTACTGCAAACCTAATGGAAACACTTTAGGTTAACTTCTCACATGATTATGAGTAGTTTGAAAGTTGTTTCATGGCTGTACACATCAACACAAAACAGTTGCTATCTCAGTGCATGCAATGCTTAGAGAATACAAATAGTATACATTTCAATTTTACACCAAAGTCCTTACTGCAAACCTAATGGAAACAACTTAGATTAACTTCCCACATGATTCTGAGATGTCTGAAAGTTGTTTCATACCTGTGCACATCAAGACAAAAAAGTTGTTTTCTCAGTGCATGCAATGCTTTTACAATACATATAGAATACATTTCAATTTTACACCAAAGCACTTACTGCAAACCTAATGGAAACACCTTAGGTTAACTTTCCACATGATTCTGAGATGTCTGAAAGTTGTTTCATACCTGTGCACATAAAGACAAAAAAGTTGTTTTCTCAGTGCATGCAAAGCTTTGACAATACAAATAGTATACATTTCATTTTTACACCAAAGCACTTACTGCAAACCTAATGGAAACACCTTAGGTTAACTTTCCACATGATTATGAGTAGTTTGAAAGTTGTTTCATGGCTGTACACATCAACACAAAAAAGTTGTTATCTCAGTGAATAGAATGCTTTGACATAAAAGTAGTATACATTTCAATTGTACTCAAAAGTCCTGACTGCAAACCTAATGGAAACACCTTAGGTTAACTTTCCACATGAGTATGACTAGGTTTAAAGTTGTTTCATGCCTCAGTTCATCAAGACAAAAAAGTTTATTTCTCAGTGCTACTATGCTCTGACATTAAGGTAGTATACATCTCAATTTTACTCCAAAGTACTTACTGCAATCAAATGGAAACACCTTAGGTTAACTTTCCACATGATTATGAGTAGTTTGAAAGTTGTTTCATGGCTGTACACATCAACACAAAAAAGTTGTTAACTCAGTGCATGCAATGCTTAGACAATACAAATAGTATACATTTCAATTTTACACCAAAGCACTTACTGCAAAACTAATGGAAACACTTTAGGTTACCTTCCCACATGATTCTGAGATGTCTGAAAGTTGTTTCATACCTGTGCACATAAAGACAAAAAAGTTGATTTCACAGTGAATAGAATGCTTTGACATAAAAGTAGTATACATTTCAATTGTACTCAAAAGTCCTGACTGCAAACCTAATGGAAACACCTTAGGTTAATTTTCCACATGAGTATGACCAGGTTTAAAGTTGTTTCATGCCTCAGTTCATCAAGACAAAAAAGTTTCTTTCTCAGTGCTACTATGCTCTGACATTAAGGTAGTATACATCTCAATTTTACTCCAAAGTACTTACTGCAAACAAATGGAAACACCTTAGGTTAACTTCCCACATGATTATTAGTAGTTTGAAAGTTGTTTCCTGGCTGTACACATCAACACAAAAAAGTTGTTATCTCAGTGCATGTAATGCTTAGACAATACAAATAGTATACATTTCAATTTTACACCAAAGCACTTACTGCAAAACTAATGGAAACACTTTAGGTTAACTTCCCACATGATTCTGAGATGTCTGAAAGTTGTTTCATACCTGTGCACATAGAGACAAAAAAGTTGATTTCACAGTGAATAGAATGCTTTGACATAAAAGTAGTATACATTTCAATTGTACTCAAAAGTCCTGACTGCAAACCTAATGGAAACACCTTAGGTTAACTTTCCACATGAGTATGACCAGGTTGAAAGTAGTTTCATGCCTCAGTTCATCAAGACAAAAAAGTTTCTTTCTCAGTGCTACTATGCTCTGACATTAAGGTAGTATACATCTCAATTTTACTCCAAAGTACTTACTGCAAACAAATGGAAACACCTAAGGTTAACTTCCCACATGATTATTAGTAGTTTGAAATTTGTTTCCTGGCTGTACACATCAACACAAAAAAGTTGTTATCTCAGTGCATGGAATGCTTAGTCAATACAATTAGTATACATTTCAATTTTACAGCAAAGCACTTACTGCAAACATAATGGAAACACTTTAGGTTAACTTCCCACATGATTCTGAGATGTCTGAAAGTTGTTTCATACCTGTGCACATAAAGACAAAAAAGTTGTTTTCTCAGTGCATGCAAAGCTTTGACAATACAAATAGTATACATTTCATTTTTACACCAAAGCACTTACTGCAAACCTAATGGAAACACCTTAGGTTAACTTTCCACATGATTATGAGTAGTTTGAAAGTTGTTTCATGGCTGTACACATCAACACAAAAAAGTTGTTATCTCAGTGAATAGAATGCTTTGACATAAAAGTAGTATACATTTCAATTGTACTCAAAAGTCCTGACTGCAAACCTAATGGAAACACCTTAGGTTAACTTTCCACATCATTATGAGTAGTTTGAAAGTTGTTTCATGGCTGTACACATCAACACAAAAAAGTTGTTATCTCAGTGCATGCAATGCTTAGACAATACAAATAGCATACATTTCAATTTTCCACAAAAGCACTTACTGCAAACCTAATGGAAACACTTTAGGTTAACTTCCCACATGATTCTGAGATGTCTGAAAGTTGTTTTTTACCTGTGCACATAAAGACAAAAATGTTGATTTCACAGTGAATAGAATGCTTTGACATAAAAGTAGTATACATTTCAATTGTACTCAAAAGTCCTGACTGCAAACCTAATGGATACAGCTTAGGTTAACTTCCCACATGATTCTGAGATGTCTGAAAGTTGTTTCATAGCTGTGCACATCAAGACAAAAAAGTTGTTTTCTCAGTGCATGCAATGCTTTTAGAATACAAATAGTATACATTTCAATGTTACACAAAAGCACTTACTGCAAACCTAATGGAAACACCTTAGGTTAACTTTCCACATGATTATGAGTAGTTTCAAAGTTGTTTCATGTCTGTACACATCAACACAAAAAAGTTGTTATCTCAGTGCATGCAATGCTTAGACAATACAAATAGCATACATTTCAATTTTCCACCAAAGCACTTACTGCAAACCTAATGGAAACACTTTAGATTAACTTCCCACATGATTCTGAGATGTCTGAAAGTTGTTTCATACCTGTGCACATCAAGACAAAAAAGTTGTTTTCTCAGTGCATGCAAAGCTGTGACAATACCAATAGTATACATTTCAATTTTACACCAAAGCACTTACTGCAAACCTAATGGAAACACCTTAGGTTAACTTTCCACATGATTATGAGTAGTTTGAAAGTTGTTTCATGGCTGTACACATCAACACAAAAAAGTTGTTATCTCAGTGCATGCAATGCTTAGACAATACAAATAGCATACATTTCAATTTTCCACCAAAGCACTTACTGCAAACCTAATGGAAACACTTTAGGTTAACTTCCCACATGATTCTGAGATGTCTGAAAGTTGTTTCATAGCTGTGCACATCAAGACAAAAAAGTTGTTTTCTCAGTGCATGCAATGCTTTTACAATACAAATAGTATACATTTCAATGTTACACCAAAGCACTTACTGCAAACCTAATGGAAACACCTTAGGTTAACTTTCCACATGATTATGAGTAGTTTCAAAGTTGTTGCATGTCTGTACACATCAACAAAAAAAAGTTGTTATCTCAGTGCATGCAATGCTTAGACAATACAAATAGCATACATTTCAATTTTCCACCAAAGCACTTACTGCAAACCTAATGGAAACACTTTAGGTTAACTTCCCACATGATTCTGAGATGTCTGAAAGTTGTTTCATACTTGTGCACATAAAGACAAAAAAGTTGATTTCACAGTGAATAGAATGCTTTGACGTAAAAGTAGTATACATCTCAATTGTACTCAAAAGTCCTGACTGCAAACCTAATGGATACAGCTTAGGTAAACTTTCCACATGATTATGAGTAGTTTGAAAGCTTTTTCATGGCTGTATACATCAACACAAAAAAGTTGTTATCTCAGTGCATGCAATGCTTAGACAATACAATTAGTATACATTTCAATTTTACAGCAAAGCACTTACTGTAAACCTAATGGAAACACTTTAGGTTAACTTCCCACATGATTCTGAGATGTCTGAAAGTTGTTTCATAGCTGTGCACATCAAGACAAAAAAGTTGTTTTCTCAGTGCATGCAATGCTTTTAGAATACAAATAGTATACATTTCAATGTTACACCAAAGCACTTACTGCAAACCTAATGGAAACACCTTAGGTTAACTTTCCACATGATTATGAGTAGTTTCAAAGTTGTTTCATGTCTGTACACATCAACAAAAAAAAGTTGTTATCTCAGTGCATGCAATGCTTAGTCAATACAATTAGTATACATTTCAATTTTACAGCAAAGCACTTACTGCAAACATAATGGAAACACTTTAGGTTAACTTCCCACATGATTCTGAGATGTCTGAAAGTTGTTTCATACCTGTGCACATAAAGACAAAAAAGTTGTTTTCTCAGTGCATGCAAAGCTTTGACAATACAAATAGTATACATTTCATTTTTACACCAAAGCACTTACTGCAAACCTAATGGAAACACCTTAGGTTAACTTTCCACATGATTATGAGTAGTTTGAAAGTTGTTTCATGGCTGTACACATCGACACAAAAAAGTTGTTATCTCAGTGCATGCAATGCTTAGACAATACAAATAGCATACATTTCAATTTTCCACCAAAGCACTTACTGCAAACCTAATGGAAACACTTTAGATTAACTTCCCACATGATTCTGAGATGTCTGAAAGTTGTTTCATACCTGTGCACATCAAGACAAAAAAGTTGTTTTCTCAGTGCATGCAAAGCTTTGACAATACCAATAGTATACATTTCAATTTTACACCAAAGCACTTACTGCAAACCTAATGGAAACACCTTAGGTTAACTTTCCACATGATTATGAGTAGTTTGAAAGTTGTTTCATGGCTGTACACATCAACACAAAAAAGTTGTTATCTCAGTGCATGCAATGCTTAGACAATACAAATAGCATACATTTCAATTTTCCACCAAAGCACTTACTGCAAACCTAATGGAAACACTTTAGGTTAACTTCCCACATGATTCTGAGATGTCTGAAAGTTGTTTCATAGCTGTGCACATCAAGACAAAAAAGTTGTTTTCTCAGTGCATGCAATGCTTTTACAATACAAATAGTATACATTTCAATGTTACACCAAAGCACTTACTGCAAACCTAATGGAAACACCTTAGGTTAACTTTCCACATGATTATGAGTAGTTTCAAAGTTGTTGCATGTCTGTACACATCAACAAAAAAAAGTTCTTATCTCAGTGCATGCAATGCTTAGACAATACAAATAGCATACATTTCAATTTTCCACCAAAGCACTTACTGCAAACCTAATGGAAACACTTTAGGTTAACTTCCCACATGATTCTGAGATGTCTGAAAGTTGTTTTTTACCTGTGCACATAAAGACAAAAATGTTGATTTCACAGTGAATAGAATGCTTTGACATAAAAGTAGTATACATTTCAATTGTACTCAAAAGTCCTGACTGCAAACCTAATGGATACAGCTTAGGTTAACTTTCCGCATGATTATGAGTAGTTTGAAAGCTGTTTCATGGCTGTATACATCAACACAAAAAAGTTGTTATCTCAGTGCATGCAATGCTTAGTCAATACAATTAGTATACATTTCAATTTTACAGCAAAGCACTTACTGCAAACATAATGGAAACACTTTAGGTTAACTTCCCACATGATTCTGAGATGTCTGAAAGTTGTTTCATACCTGTGCACATAAAGACAAAAAAGTTGTTTTCTCAGTGCATGCAAAGCTTTGACAATACAAATAGTATACATTTCATTTTTACACCAAAGCACTTACTGCAAACCTAATGGAAACACCTTAGGTTAACTTTCCACATGATTATGAGTAGTTTGAAAGTTGTTTCATGGCTGTACACATCGACACAAAAAAGTTGTTATCTCAGTGCATGCAATGCTTAGACAATACAAATAGCATACATTTCAATTTTCCACCAAAGCACTTACTGCAAACCTAATGGAAACACTTTAGGTTAACTTCCCACATGATTCTGAGATGTCTGAAAGTTGTTTCATAGCTGTGCACATCAAGACAAAAAAGTTGTTTTCTCAGTGCATGCAATGCTTTTACAATACAAATAGTATACATTTCAATGTTACACCAAAGCACTTACTGCAAACCTAATGGAAACACCTTAGGTTAACTTTCCACATGATTATGAGTAGTTTCAAAGTTGTTGCATGTCTGTACACATCAACAAAAAAAAGTTGTTATCTCAGTGCATGCAATGCTTAGACAATACAAATAGCATACATTTCAATTTTCCACCAAAGCACTTACTGCAAACCTAATGGAAACACTTTAGGTTAACTTCCCACATGATTCTGAGATGTCTGAAAGTTGTTTTTTACCTGTGCACATAAAGACAAAAATGTTGATTTCACAGTGAATAGAATGCTTTGACATAAAAGTAGTATACATTTCAATTGTACTCAAAAGTCCTGACTGCAAACCTAATGGATACAGCTTAGGTTAACTTTCCGCATGATTATGAGTAGTTTGAAAGCTGTTTCATGGCTGTATACATCAACACAAAAAAGTTGTTATCTCAGGGCATGCAATGCTTAGACAATACAATTAGTATACATTTCAATTTTACACCAAAGCACTTACTGCAATCCTAATGGAAACACTTTAGGTTAACTTCCCACATGATTCTGAGATGTCTGAAAGTTGTTTCATACTTGTGCACATAAAGACAGAAAAGTTGATTTCACAGTGAATACAATGCTTTGACATAAGAGTAGTATACATTTCAATTGTACTCAAAAGTCCTGACTGCAAACCTAATGGATACAGCTTAGGTTAACTTTCCACATGATTATGAGTAGTTCGAAAGCTGTTTCATGGCTGTACACATCAACACAAAAAAGTTGTTATCTCAGTGCATGCAATGCTTAGTCAATACAATTAGTATACATTTCAATTTTACAACAAAGCACTTACTGCAAACCTAATGGAAACACTTTAGATTAACTTCCCACATGATTCTGAGATGTCTGAAAGTTGTTTCATACCTGTGCACATAAAGACAAAAAAGTTGTTTTCTCAGTGCATGCAAAGCTTTGACAATACAAATAGTATACATTTCATTTTTACACCAAAGCACTTACTGCAAACCTAATGGAAACACTTTAGGTTAACTTCTCACATGATTATGAGTAGTTTGAAAGTTGTTTCATGGCTGTACACATCAACACAAAAAAGTTGTTATCTCAGTGAATAGAATGCTTTGACATAAAAGTAGTATACATTTCAATTGTACTCAAAAGTCCTGACTGCAAACCTAATGGAAACACCTTAGGTTAACTTTCCACATCATTATGAGTAGTTTGAAAGTTGTTTCATGGCTGTACACATCAACACAAAAAAGTTGTTATCTCAGTGCATGCAATGCTTAGACAATACAAATAGCATACATTTCAATTTTCCACCAAAGCACTTACTGCAAACCTAATGGAAACACTTTAGGTTAACTTCCCACATGATTCTGAGATGTCTGAAAGTTGTTTTTTACCTGTGCACATAAAGACAAAAATGTTGATTTCACAGTGAATAGAATGCTTTGACATAAAAGTAGTATACATTTCAATTGTACTCAAAAGTCCTGACTGCAAACCTAATGGATACAGCTTAGGTTAACTTCCCACATGATTCTGAGATGTCTGAAAGTTGTTTCATAGCTGTGCACATCAAGACAAAAAAGTTGTTTTCTCAGTGCATGCAATGCTTTTAGAATACAAATAGTATACATTTCAATGTTACACCAAAGCACTTACTGCAAACCTAATGGAAACACCTTAGGTTAACTTTACACATGATTATGAGTAGTTTCAAAGTTGTTTCATGTCTGTACACATCAACAAAAAAAAGTTGTTATCTCAGTGCATGCAATGCTTAGACAATACAAATAGCATACATTTCAATTTTCCACCAAAGCACTTACTGCAAACCTAATGGAAACACTTTAGATTAACTTCCCACATGATTCTGAGATGTCTGAATGTTGTTTCATACCTGTGCACATCAAGACAAAAAAGTTGTTTTCTCAGTGCATGCAAAGCTTTGACAATACCAATAGTATACATTTCAATTTTACACCAAAGCACTTACTGCAAACCTAATGGAAACACCTTAGGTTAACTTTCCACATGATTATGAGTAGTTTGAAAGTTGTTTCATGGCTGTACACATCAACACAAAAAAGTTGTTATCTCAGTGCATGCAATGCTTAGACAATACAAATAGCATACATTTCAATTTTCCACCAAAGCACTTACTGCAAACCTAATGGAAACACTTTAGGTTAACTTCCCACATGATTCTGAGATGTCTGAAAGTTGTTTCATAGCTGTGCACATCAAGACAAAAAAGTTGTTTTCTCAGTGCATGCAATGCTTTTACAATACAAATAGTATACATTTCAATGTTACACCAAAGCACTTACTGCAAACCTAATGGAAACACCTTAGGTTAACTTTCCACATGATTATGAGTAGTTTCAAAGTTGTTGCATGTCTGTACACATCAACAAAAAAAAGTTGTTATCTCAGTGCATGCAATGCTTAGACAATACAAATAGCATACATTTCAATTTTCCACCAAAGCACTTACTGCAAACCTAATGGAAACACTTTAGGTTAACTTCCCACATGATTCTGAGATGTCTGAAAGTTGTTTCATACTTGTGCACATAAAGACAAAAAAGTTGATTTCACAGTGAATAGAATGCTTTGACGTAAAAGTAGTATACATCTCAATTGTACTCAAAAGTCCTGACTGCAAACCTAATGGATACAGCTTAGGTTAACTTTCCACATGATTATGAGTAGTTTGAAAGCTTTTTCATGGCTGTATACATCAACACAAAAAAGTTGTTATCTCAGTGCATGCAATGCTTAGACAATACAATTAGTATACATTTCAATTTTACAGCAAAGCACTTACTGTAAACCTAATGGAAACACTTTAGGTTAACTTCCCACATGATTCTGAGATGTCTGAAAGTTGTTTCATACTTGTGCACATAAAGACAAAAAAGTTGATTTCACAGTGAATAGAATGCTTTGACATAAGAGTAGTATACATTTCAATTGTACTCAAAAGTCCTGACTGCAAACCTAATGGATACAGCTTAGGTTAACTTTCCACATGATTATGAGTAGTTCGAAAGCTGTTTCATGGCTGTACACATCAACACAAAACAGTTGCTATCTCAGTGCATGCAATGCTTAGAGAATACAAATAGTATACATTTCAATTTTACACCAAAGTCCTTACTGCAAACCTAATGGAAACAACTTAGATTAACTTCCCACATGATTCTGAGATGTCTGAAAGTTGTTTCATACCTGTGCATATCAAGACAAAAAAGTTGTTTTCTCAGTGCATGCAATGCTTAGTCAATACATATAGAATACATTTCAATTTTACACCAAAGCACTTACTGCAAACCTAATGGAAACACCTTAGGTTAACTTTCCACATGATTCTGAGATGTCTGAAAGTTGTTTCATACCTGTGCACATAAAGACAAAAAAGTTGTTTTCTCAGTGCATGCAAAGCTTTGACAATACAAATAGTATACATTTCATTTTTACACCAAAGCACTTACTGCAAACCTAATGGAAACACCTTAGGTTAACTTTCCACATGATTATGAGTAGTTTGAAAGTTGTTTCATGGCTGTACACATCAACACAAAAAAGTTGTTATCTCAGTGAATAGAATGCTTTGACATAAAAGTAGTATACATTTCAATTGTACTCAAAAGTCCTGACTGCAAACCTAATGGAAACACCTTAGGTTAACTTTCCACATGAGTATGACTAGGTTTAAAGTTGTTTCATGCCTCAGTTCATCAAGACAAAAAAGTTTATTTCTCAGTGCTACTATGCTCTGACATTAAGGTAGTATACATCTCAATTTTACTCCAAAGTACTTACTGCAATCAAATGGAAACACCTTAGGTTAACTTTCCACATGATTATGAGTAGTTTGAAAGTTGTTTCATGGCTGTACACATCAACACAAAAAAGTTGTTAACTCAGTGCATGCAATGCTTAGACAATACAAATAGTATACATTTCAATTTTACACCAAAGCACTTACTGCAAAACTAATGGAAACACTTTAGGTTAACTTCCCACATGATTCTGAGATGTCTGAAAGTTGTTTCATACCTGTGCACATAAAGACAAAAAAGTTGATTTCACAGTGAATAGAATGCTTTGACATAAAAGTAGTATACATTTCAATTGTACTCAAAAGTCCTGACTGCAAACCTAATGGAAACACCTTAGGTTAATTTTCCACATGAGTATGACCAGGTTTAAAGTTGTTTCATGCCTCAGTTCATCAAGACAAAAAAGTTTCTTTCTCAGTGCTACTATGCTCTGACATTAAGGTAGTATACATCTCAATTTTACTCCAAAGTACTTACTGCAAACAAATGGAAACACCTTAGGTTAACTTCCCACATGATTATTAGTAGTTTGAAAGTTGTTTCCTGGCTGTACACATCAACACAAAAAAGTTGTTATCTCAGTGCATGTAATGCTTAGACAATACAAATAGTATACATTTCAATTTTACACCAAAGCACTTACTGCAAAACTAATGGAAACACTTTAGGTTAACTTCCCACATGATTCTGAGATGTCTGAAAGTTGTTTCATACCTGTGCACATAGAGACAAAAAAGTTGATTTCACAGTGAATAGAATGCTTTGACATAAAAGTAGTATACATTTCAATTGTACTCAAAAGTCCTGACTGCAAACCTAATGGAAACACCTTAGGTTAACTTTCCACATGAGTATTACCAGGTTTAAAGTAGTTTCATGCCTCAGTTCATCAAGACAAAAAAGTTTCTTTCTCAGTGCTACTATGCTCTGACATTAAGGTAGTATACATCTCAATTTTACTCCAAAGTACTTACTGCAAACAAATGGAAACACCTAAGGTTAACTTCCCACATGATTATTAGTAGTTTGAAATTTGTTTCCTGGCTGTACACATCAACACAAAAAAGTTGTTATCTCAGTGCATGCAATGCTTAGTCAATACAATTAGTATACATTTCAATTTTACAGCAAAGCACTTACTGCAAACATAATGGAAACACTTTAGGTTAACTTCCCACATGATTCTGAGATGTCTGAAAGTTGTTTCATAGCTGTGCACATCAAGACAAAAAAGTTGTTTTCTCAGTGCATGCAATGCTTTTACAATACAAATAGTATACATTTCAATGTTACACCAAAGCACTTACTGCAAACCTAATGGAAACACCTTAGGTTAACTTTCCACATGATTATGAGTAGTTTCAAAGTTGTTGCATGTCTGTACACATCAACAAAAAAAAGTTCTTATCTCAGTGCATGCAATGCTTAGACAATACAAATAGCATACATTTCAATTTTCCACCAAAGCACTTACTGCAAACCTAATGGAAACACTTTAGGTTAACTTCCCACATGATTCTGAGATGTCTGAAAGTTGTTTTTTACCTGTGCACATAAAGACAAAAATGTTGATTTCACAGTGAATAGAATGCTTTGACATAAAAGTAGTATACATTTCAATTGTACTCAAAAGTCCTGACTGCAAACCTAATGGATACAGCTTAGGTTAACTTTCCGCATGATTATGAGTAGTTTGAAAGCTGTTTCATGGCTGTATACATCAACACAAAAAAGTTGTTATCTCAGGGCATGCAATGCTTAGACAATACAATTAGTATACATTTCAATTTTACACCAAAGCACTTACTGCAATCCTAATGGAAACACTTTAGGTTAACTTCCCACATGATTCTGAGATGTCTGAAAGTTGTTTCATACTTGTGCACATAAAGACAGAAAAGTTGATTTCACAGTGAATACAATGCTTTGACATAAGAGTAGTATACATTTCAATTGTACTCAAAAGTCCTGACTGCAAACCTAATGGATACAGCTTAGGTTAACTTTCCACATGATTATGAGTAGTTCGAAAGCTGTTTCATGGCTGTACACATCAACACAAAAAAGTTGTTATCTCAGTGCATGCAATGCTTAGTCAATACAATTAGTATACATTTCAATTTTACAACAAAGCACTTACTGCAAACCTAATGGAAACACTTTAGATTAACTTCCCACATGATTCTGAGATGTCTGAAAGTTGTTTCATACCTGTGCACATAAAGACAAAAAAGTTGTTTTCTCAGTGCATGCAAAGCTTTGACAATACAAATAGTATACATTTCATTTTTACACCAAAGCACTTACTGCAAACCTAATGGAAACACTTTAGGTTAACTTCTCACATGATTATGAGTAGTTTGAAAGTTGTTTCATGGCTGTACACATCAACACAAAAAAGTTGTTATCTCAGTGAATAGAATGCTTTGACATAAAAGTAGTATACATTTCAATTGTACTCAAAAGTCCTGACTGCAAACCTAATGGAAACACCTTAGGTTAACTTTCCACATCATTATGAGTAGTTTGAAAGTTGTTTCATGGCTGTACACATCAACACAAAAAAGTTGTTATCTCAGTGCATGCAATGCTTAGACAATACAAATAGCATACATTTCAATTTTCCACCAAAGCACTTACTGCAAACCTAATGGAAACACTTTAGGTTAACTTCCCACATGATTCTGAGATGTCTGAAAGTTGTTTTTTACCTGTGCACATAAAGACAAAAATGTTGATTTCACAGTGAATAGAATGCTTTGACATAAAAGTAGTATACATTTCAATTGTACTCAAAAGTCCTGACTGCAAACCTAATGGATACAGCTTAGGTTAACTTCCCACATGATTCTGAGATGTCTGAAAGTTGTTTCATAGCTGTGCACATCAAGACAAAAAAGTTGTTTTCTCAGTGCATGCAATGCTTTTAGAATACAAATAGTATACATTTCAATGTTACACCAAAGCACTTACTGCAAACCTAATGGAAACACCTTAGGTTAACTTTACACATGATTATGAGTAGTTTCAAAGTTGTTTCATGTCTGTACACATCAACAAAAAAAAGTTGTTATCTCAGTGCATGCAATGCTTAGACAATACAAATAGCATACATTTCAATTTTCCACCAAAGCACTTACTGCAAACCTAATGGAAACACTTTAGATTAACTTCCCACATGATTCTGAGATGTCTGAAAGTTGTTTCATACCTGTGCACATCAAGACAAAAAAGTTGTTTTCTCAGTGCATGCAAAGCTTTGACAATACCAATAGTATACATTTCAATTTTACACCAAAGCACTTACTGCAAACCTAATGGAAACACCTTAGGTTAACTTTCCACATGATTATGAGTAGTTTGAAAGTTGTTTCATGGCTGTACACATCAACACAAAAAAGTTGTTATCTCAGTGCATGCAATGCTTAGACAATACAAATAGCATACATTTCAATTTTCCACCAAAGCACTTACTGCAAACCTAATGGAAACACTTTAGGTTAACTTCCCACATGATTCTGAGATGTCTGAAAGTTGTTTCATAGCTGTGCACATCAAGACAAAAAAGTTGTTTTCTCAGTGCATGCAATGCTTTTACAATACAAATAGTATACATTTCAATGTTACACCAAAGCACTTACTGCAAACCTAATGGAAACACCTTAGGTTAACTTTCCACATGATTATGAGTAGTTTCAAAGTTGTTGCATGTCTGTACACATCAACAAAAAAAAGTTGTTATCTCAGTGCATGCAATGCTTAGACAATACAAATAGCATACATTTCAATTTTCCACCAAAGCACTTACTGCAAACCTAATGGAAACACTTTAGGTTAACTTCCCACATGATTCTGAGATGTCTGAAAGTTGTTTCATACTTGTGCACATAAAGACAAAAAAGTTGATTTCACAGTGAATAGAATGCTTTGACGTAAAAGTAGTATACATCTCAATTGTACTCAAAAGTCCTGACTGCAAACCTAATGGATACAGCTTAGGTTAACTTTCCACATGATTATGAGTAGTTTGAAAGCTTTTTCATGGCTGTATACATCAACACAAAAAAGTTGTTATCTCAGTGCATGCAATGCTTAGACAATACAATTAGTATACATTTCAATTTTACAGCAAAGCACTTACTGTAAACCTAATGGAAACACTTTAGGTTAACTTCCCACATGATTCTGAGATGTCTGAAAGTTGTTTCATACTTGTGCACATAAAGACAAAAAAGTTGATTTCACAGTGAATAGAATGCTTTGACATAAGAGTAGTATACATTTCAATTGTACTCAAAAGTCCTGACTGCAAACCTAATGGATACAGCTTAGGTTAACTTTCCACATGATTATGAGTAGTTCGAAAGCTGTTTCATGGCTGTACACATCAACACAAAACAGTTGCTATCTCAGTGCATGCAATGCTTAGAGAATACAAATAGTATACATTTCAATTTTACACCAAAGTCCTTACTGCAAACCTAATGGAAACAACTTAGATTAACTTCCCACATGATTCTGAGATGTCTGAAAGTTGTTTCATACCTGTGCATATCAAGACAAAAAAGTTGTTTTCTCAGTGCATGCAATGCTTAGTCAATACATATAGAATACATTTCAATTTTACACCAAAGCACTTACTGCAAACCTAATGGAAACACCTTAGGTTAACTTTCCACATGATTCTGAGATGTCTGAAAGTTGTTTCATACCTGTGCACATAAAGACAAAAAAGTTGTTTTCTCAGTGCATGCAAAGCTTTGACAATACAAATAGTATACATTTCATTTTTACACCAAAGCACTTACTGCAAACCTAATGGAAACACCTTAGGTTAACTTTCCACATGATTATGAGTAGTTTGAAAGTTGTTTCATGGCTGTACACATCAACACAAAAAAGTTGTTATCTCAGTGAATAGAATGCTTTGACATAAAAGTAGTATACATTTCAATTGTACTCAAAAGTCCCGACTGCAAACCTAATGGAAACACCTTAGGTTAACTTTCCACATGAGTATGACTAGGTTTAAAGTTGTTTCATGCCTCAGTTCATCAAGACAAAAAAGTTTATTTCTCAGTGCTACTATGCTCTGACATTAAGGTAGTATACATCTCAATTTTACTCCAAAGTACTTACTGCAATCAAATGGAAACACCTTAGGTTAACTTTCCACATGATTATGAGTAGTTTGAAAGTTGTTTCATGGCTGTACACATCAACACAAAAAAGTTGTTAACTCAGTGCATGCAATGCTTAGACAATACAAATAGTAACATTTCAATTTTACACCAAAGCACTTACTGCAAAAACTAATGGAAACACTTTAGGTTAACTTCCCACATGATTCTGAGATGTCTGAAAGTTGTTTCATACCTGTGCACATAGAGACAAAAAAGTTGATTTCACAGTGAATAGAATGCTTTGACATAAAAGTAGTATACATTTCATTTGTACTCAAAGTCCTGACTGCAAACCTAATGAAACACCTTAGGTTAACTTCCACATGAGTATTACCAGGTTTAAAGTAGTTTCATGCCTCAGTTCATCAAGACAAAAAAGTTTCTTTCTCAGTGCTACTATGCTCTGACATTAAGGTAGTATACATCTCAATTTACTCCAAGTACTTACTGCAATCAAATGGAAACACCTTAGGTTAACTTTCCACATGATGATGAGTAGTTTGAAAGGTGTTTTCATGGCTGTACACATCAACACAAAAAGTTGTTAACTCAGTGCATGCAATGCTTAGACAATACAAATAGTATACATTTCTAATTTTACACCAAAGCACTTACTGCAAAACTAATGGAAACACTTTAGGTTAACTTCCCACATGATTCTGAGATGTCTGAAAGTTGTTTCATACCTGTGCACATAGAGACAAAAAAGTTGATTTCACAGTGAATAGAATGCTTTGACATAAAAGTAGTATACATTTCAATTGTACTCAAAAGTCCTGACTGCAAACCTAATGGAAACACCTTAGGTTAACTTTCCACATGAGTATTACCAGGTTTAAAGTAGTTTCATGCCTCAGTTCATCAAGACAAAAAAGTTTCTTTCTCAGTGCTACTATGCTCTGACATTAAGGTAGTATACATCTCAATTTTACTCCAAAGTACTTACTGCAAAACAATGGAAACACCTAAGGTTAACTTCCCACATGATTATTAGTAGTTTGAAATTTGTTTCCTGGCTGTACACATCAACACAAAAAAGTTGTTATCTCAGTGCATGCAATGCTTAGTCAATACAATTAGTATACATTTCAATTTTACAGCAAAGCACTTACTGCAAACATAATGGAAACACTTTAGGTAACTTCCCACATGATTCTGAGATGTCTGAAAGTTGTTTCATACCTGTGCACATAAGACAAAAAAGTTGTTTTCTCAGTGCATGCAAAGCTTTGACAATACAAATAGTATACATTTCATTTTTACACCAAAGCACTTACTGCAAACCTAATGGAAACACCTTAGGTTAACTTTCCACATGATTATGAGTAGTTTGAAAGTTGTTTCATGGCTGTACACATCAACACAAAAAAGTTGTTATCTCAGTGAATAGAATGCTTTGACATAAAAGTAGTATACATTTGAATTGTACTCAAAAGTCCTGACTGCAAACCTAATGGAAACACCTTAGGTTAACTTTCCACATCATTATGAGTAGTTTGAAAGTTGTTTCATGGCTGTACACATCAACACAAAAAAGTTGTTATCTCAGTGCCTGCAATGCTTAGACAATACAAATAGCATACATTTCAATTTTCCACCAAAGCACATACTGCAAACCTAATGGAAACACTTTAGGTTAACTTCCAACATGATTCTGAGATGTCTGAAAGTTGTTTTTTACCTGTGCACATAAAGACAAAAATGTTGATTTCACAGTGAATAGAATGCTTTGAAATAAAAGTAGTATACATTTCAATTGTACTCAAAAGTCCTGACTGCAAACCTAATGGATACAGCTTAGGTTACTTCCCACATGATTCTGAGATGTCTGAAAGTTGTTTCATAGCTGTGCACATCAAGACAAAAAGTTGTTTTCTCAGTGCATGCAATGCTTTTAGAATACAAATAGTATACATTTCAATGTTACACCAAAGCACTACTGCAAACCTAATGGAAACACCTTAGGTTACTTTCCACATGATTATGAGTAGTTTCAAAGTTGTTTCATGTCTGTACACATCAACAAAAAAAAGTTGTTATCTCAGTGCATGCAATGCTTAGTCAATACAATTAGTATACATTTCAATTTTACAGCAAGCACTTACTGCAAACATAATGGAAACACTTTAGGTTAACTTCCACATGATTCTGAGATGTCTGAAAGTTGTTTCATACCTGTGCACATAAAGACAAAAAAGTGTTTTCTCAGTGCATGCAAAGCTTTGACAATACAAATAGTATACATTTCATTTTTACACCAAAGCACTTACTGCAAACCTAATGGAAACACCTTAGGTTAACTTTCCACATGATTATGAGTAGTTTGAAAGTTGTTTCATGGCTGTACACATCGACACAAAAAAGTTGTTATCTCAGTGATAGAATGCTTTGACATAAAAGTAGTATACATTTCAATTGTACTCAAAAGTCCTGACTGCAAACCTAATGGAAACACCTTAGGTTAACTTTCCACATCATTATGAGTAGTTTGAAAGTTGTTTCATGCTGTACACATCAACACAAAAACAGTTGTTATCTCAGTGCATGCAATGCTTAGACAATACAAATAGCATACATTTCAATTTTCCACCAAAGCACTTACTGCAAACCTAATGGAAACACTTAGGTTAACTTCCCACATGATTCTGAGATGTCTGAAAGTTGTTTTTTACCTGTGCACATAAAGACAAAAATGTTGATTTCACAGTGAATAGAATGCTTTGACATAAAAGTAGTATACATTTCAATTGTACTCAAAAGTCCTGACTGCAAACCTAATGGATACAGCTTAGGTTAACTTCCCACATGATCTGAGATGTCTGAAAGTTGTTTCATAGCTGTGCACATCAAGACAAAAAAGTTGTTTTCTCAGTGCATGCAATGCTTTAGAATACAAATAGTATACATTTCAATGTTACACAAAAGCACTTACTGCAAAAGCACTTACTGCAAACCTAATGGAAACACCTTAGGTTAACTTTCCACATGATTATGAGTAGTTTCAAAGTTGTTTCATGTCTGTACACATCAACACAAAAAAGTTGTTATCTCAGTGCATGCAATGCTTAGACAATACAAATAGCATACATTTCAATTTTCCACCAAAGCACTTACTGCAAACCTAATGGAAACACTTTAGATTAACTTCCCACATGATTCTGAGATGTCTGAAAGTTGTTTCATACCTGTGCACATCAAGACAAAAAAGTTGTTTTCTCAGTGCATGCAAAGCTGTGACAATACCAATAGTATATATTTCAATTTTACACCAAAGCACTTACTGCAAACCTAATGGAAACACCTTAGGTTAACTTTCCACATGATTATGAGTAGTTTGAAAGTTGTTTCATGGCTGTACACATCAACACAAAAAAGTTGTTATCTCAGTGCATGCAATGCTTAGACAATACAAATAGCATACATTTCAATTTTCCACCAAAGCACTTACTGCAAACCTAATGGAAACACTTTAGGTTAACTTCCCACATGATTCTGAGATGTCTGAAAGTTGTTTCATAGCTGTGCACATCAAGACAAAAAAGTTGTTTTCTCAGTGCATGCAATGCTTTTACAATACAAATAGTATACATTTCAATGTTACACCAAAGCACTTACTGCAAACCTAATGGAAACACCTTAGGTTAACTTTCCACATGATTATGAGTAATTTCAAAGTTGTTGCATGTCTGTACACATCAACAAAAAAAAGTTGTTATCTCAGTGCATGCAATGCTTAGACAATACAAATAGCATACATTTCAATTTTCCACCAAAGCACTTACTGCAAACCTAATGGAAACACTTTAGGTTAACTTCCCACATGATTCTGAGATGTCTGAAAGTTGTTTCATACTTGTGCACATAAAGACAAAAAAGTTGATTTCACAGTGAATAGAATGCTTTGACGTAAAAGTAGTATACATCTCAATTGTACTCAAAAGTCCTGACTGCAAACCTAATGGATACAGCTTAGGTTAACTTTCCACATGATTATGAGTAGTTTGAAAGCTTTTTCATGGCTGTATACATCAACACAAAAAAGTTGTTATCTCAGTGCATGCAATGCTTAGACAATACAATTAGTATACATTTCAATTTTACAGCAAAGCACTTACTGTAAACCTAATGGAAACACTTTAGGTTAACTTCCCACATGATTCTGAGATGTCTGAAAGTTGATTCATACGTGTGCACATCAAGACAAAAAAGTTGTTTTCTCAGTGCATGCAAAGCTTTGACAATACCAATAGTATACATTTCAATTTTACACCAAAGCACTTACTGCAAACCTAATGGAAACACCTTAGGTTAACTTTCCACATCATTATGAGTAGTTTGAAAGTTGTTTCATGGCTGTAGACATCAACACAAAAAAGTTGTTATGTCAGTGCATGCAATGCTTAGACAATACAAATAGCATACATTTCAATTTTCCACCAAAGCACTTACTGCAAACCTAATGGAAACACTTTAGGTTAACTTCCCACATGATTCTGAGATGTCTGAAAGTTGTTTTTTACCTGTGCACATAAAGACAAAAATGTTGATTTCACAGTGAATAGAATGCTTTGACATAAAAGTAGTATACATTTCAATTGTACTCAAAAGTCCTGACTGCAAACCTAATGGATACAGCTTAGGTTAACTTTCCGCATGATTATGAGTAGTTTGAAAGCTGTTTCATGGCTGTATACATCAACACAAAAAAGTTGTTATCTCAGGGCATGCAATGCTTAGACAATACAATTAGTATACATTTCAATTTTACACCAAAGCACTTACTGCAATCCTAATGGAAACACTTTAGGTTAACTTCCCACATGATTCTGAGATGTCTGAAAGTTGTTTCATACTTGTGCACATAAAGACAGAAAAGTTGATTTCACAGTGAATACAATGCTTTGACATAAGAGTAGTATACATTTCAATTGTACTCAAAAGTCCTGACTGCAAACCTAATGGATACAGCTTAGGTTAACTTTCCACATGATTATGAGTAGTTCGAAAGCTGTTTCATGGCTGTACACATCAACACAAAAAAGTTGTTATCTCAGTGCATGCAATGCTTAGTCAATACAATTAGTATACATTTCAATTTTACAACAAAGCACTTACTGCAAACCTAATGGAAACACTTTAGATTAACTTCCCACATGATTCTGAGATGTCTGAAAGTTGTTTCATACCTGTGCACATAAAGACAAAAAAGTTGTTTTCTCAGTGCATGCAAAGCTTTGACAATACAAATAGTATACATTTCATTTTTACACCAAAGCACTTACTGCAAACCTAATGGAAACACTTTAGGTTAACTTCTCACATGATTATGAGTAGTTTGAAAGTTGTTTCATGGCTGTACACATCAACACAAAAAAGTTGTTATCTCAGTGAATAGAATGCTTTGACATAAAAGTAGTATACATTTCAATTGTACTCAAAAGTCCTGACTGCAAACCTAATGGAAACACCTTAGGTTAACTTTCCACATCATTATGAGTAGTTTGAAAGTTGTTTCATGGCTGTACACATCAACACAAAAAAGTTGTTATCTCAGTGCATGCAATGCTTAGACAATACAAATAGCATACATTTCAATTTTCCACCAAAGCACTTACTGCAAACCTAATGGAAACACTTTAGGTTAACTTCCCACATGATTCTGAGATGTCTGAAAGTTGTTTTTTACCTGTGCACATAAAGACAAAAATGTTGATTTCACAGTGAATAGAATGCTTTGACATAAAAGTAGTATACATTTCAATTGTACTCAAAAGTCCTGACTGCAAACCAAATGGATACAGCTTAGGTTAACTTCCCACATGATTCTGAGATGTCTGAAAGTTGTTTCATAGCTGTGCACATCAAGACAAAAAAGTTGTTTTCTCAGTGCATGCAATGCTTTTAGAATACAAATAGTATACATTTCAATGTTACACCAAAGCACTTACTGCAAACCTAATGGAAACACCTTAGGTTAACTTTACACATGATTATGAGTAGTTTCAAAGTTGTTTCATGTCTGTACACATCAACAAAAAAAAGTTGTTATCTCAGTGCATGCAATGCTTAGACAATACAAATAGCATACATTTCAATTTTCCACCAAAGCACTTACTGCAAACCTAATGGAAACACTTTAGATTAACTTCCCACATGATTCTGAGATGTCTGAAAGTTGTTTCATACCTGTGCACATCAAGACAAAAAAGTTGTTTTCTCAGTGCATGCAAAGCTTTGACAATACCAATAGTATACATTTCAATTTTACACCAAAGCACTTACTGCAAACCTAATGGAAACACCTTAGGTTAACTTTCCACATGATTATGAGTAGTTTGAAAGTTGTTTCATGGCTGTACACATCAACACAAAAAAGTTGTTATCTCAGTGCATGCAATGCTTAGACAATACAAATAGCATACATTTCAATTTTCCACCAAAGCACTTACTGCAAACCTAATGGAAACACTTTAGGTTAACTTCCCACATGATTCTGAGATGTCTGAAAGTTGTTTCATAGCTGTGCACATCAAGACAAAAAAGTTGTTTTCTCAGTGCATGCAATGCTTTTACAATACAAATAGTATACATTTCAATGTTACACCAAAGCACTTACTGCAAACCTAATGGAAACACCTTAGGTTAACTTTCCACATGATTATGAGTAGTTTCAACGTTGTTGCATGTCTGTACACATCAACAAAAAAAAGTTGTTATCTCAGTGCATGCAATGCTTAGACAATACAAATAGCATACATTTCAATTTTCCACCAAAGCACTTACTGCAAACCTAATGGAAACACTTTAGGTTAACTTCCCACATGATTCTGAGATGTCTGAAAGTTGTTTCATACTTGTGCACATAAAGACAAAAAAGTTGATTTCACAGTGAATAGAATGCTTTGACGTAAAAGTAGTATACATCTCAATTGTACTCAAAAGTCCTGACTGCAAACCTAATGGATACAGCTTAGGTTAACTTTCCACATGATTATGAGTAGTTTGAAAGCTTTTTCATGGCTGTATACATCAACACAAAAAAGTTGTTATCTCAGTGCATGCAATGCTTAGACAATACAATTAGTATACATTTCAATTTTACAGCAAAGCACTTACTGTAAACCTAATGGAAACACTTTAGGTTAACTTCCCACATGATTCTGAGATGTCTGAAAGTTGTTTCATACTTGTGCACATAAAGACAAAAAAGTTGATTTCACAGTGAATAGAATGCTTTGACATAAGAGTAGTATACATTTCAATTGTACTCAAAAGTCCTGACTGCAAACCTAATGGATACAGCTTAGGTTAACTTTCCACATGATTATGAGTAGTTCGAAAGCTGTTTCATGGCTGTACACATCAACACAAAACAGTTGCTATCTCAGTGCATGCAATGCTTAGAGAATACAAATAGTATACATTTCAATTTTACACCAAAGTCCTTACTGCAAACCTAATGGAAACAACTTAGATTAACTTCCCACATGATTCTGAGATGTCTGAAAGTTGTTTCATACCTGTGCATATCAAGACAAAAAAGTTGTTTTCTCAGTGCATGCAATGCTTAGTCAATACATATAGAATACATTTCAATTTTACACCAAAGCACTTACTGCAAACCTAATGGAAACACCTTAGGTTAACTTTCCACATGATTCTGAGATGTCTGAAAGTTGTTTCATACCTGTGCACATAAAGACAAAAAAGTTGTTTTCTCAGTGCATGCAAAGCTTTGACAATACAAATAGTATACATTTCATTTTTACACCAAAGCACTTACTGCAAACCTAATGGAAACACCTTAGGTTAACTTTCCACATGATTATGAGTAGTTTGAAAGTTGTTTCATGGCTGTACACATCAACACAAAAAAGTTGTTATCTCAGTGAATAGAATGCTTTGACATAAAAGTAGTATACATTTCAATTGTACTCAAAAGTCCTGACTGCAAACCTAATGGAAACACCTTAGGTTAACTTTCCACATGAGTATGACTAGGTTTAAAGTTGTTTCATGCCTCAGTTCATCAAGACAAAAAAGTTTATTTCTCAGTGCTACTATGCTCTGACATTAAGGTAGTATACATCTCAATTTTACTCCAAAGTACTTACTGCAATCAAATGGAAACACCTTAGGTTAACTTTCCACATGATTATGAGTAGTTTGAAAGTTGTTTCATGGCTGTACACATCAACACAAAAAAGTTGTTAACTCAGTGCATGCAATGCTTAGACAATACAAATAGTATACATTTCAATTTTACACCAAAGCACTTACTGCAAAACTAATGGAAACACTTTAGGTTAACTTCCCACATGATTCTGAGATGTCTGAAAGTTGTTTCATACCTGTGCACATAAAGACAAAAAAGTTGATTTCACAGTGAATAGAATGCTTTGACATAAAAGTAGTATACATTTCAATTGTACTCAAAAGTCCTGACTGCAAACCTAATGGAAACACCTTAGGTTAATTTTCCACATGAGTATGACCAGGTTTAAAGTTGTTTCATGCCTCAGTTCATCAAGACAAAAAAGTTTCTTTCTCAGTGCTACTATGCTCTGACATTAAGGTAGTATACATCTCAATTTTACTCCAAAGTACTTACTGCAAACAAATGGAAACACCTTAGGTTAACTTCCCACATGATTATTAGTAGTTTGAAAGTTGTTTCCTGGCTGTACACATCAACACAAAAAAGTTGTTATCTCAGTGCATGTAATGCTTAGACAATACAAATAGTATACATTTCAATTTTACACCAAAGCACTTACTGCAAAACTAATGGAAACACTTTAGGTTAACTTCCCACATGATTCTGAGATGTCTGAAAGTTGTTTCATACCTGTGCACATAGAGACAAAAAAGTTGATTTCACAGTGAATAGAATGCTTTGACATAAAAGTAGTATACATTTCAATTGTACTCAAAAGTCCTGACTGCAAACCTAATGGAAACACCTTAGGTTAACTTTCCACATGAGTATTACCAGGTTTAAAGTAGTTTCATGCCTCAGTTCATCAAGACAAAAAAGTTTCTTTCTCAGTGCTACTATGCTCTGACATTAAGGTAGTATACATCTCAATTTTACTCCAAAGTACTTACTGCAAACAAATGGAAACACCTAAGGTTAACTTCCCACATGATTATTAGTAGTTTGAAATTTGTTTCCTGGCTGTACACATCAACACAAAAAAGTTGTTATCTCAGTGCATGCAATGCTTAGTCAATACAATTAGTATACATTTCAATTTTACAGCAAAGCACTTACTGCAAACATAATGGAAACACTTTAGGTTAACTTCCCACATGATTCTGAGATGTCTGAAAGTTGTTTCATACCTGTGCACATAAAGACAAAAAAGTTGTTTTCTCAGTGCATGCAAAGCTTTGACAATACAAATAGTATACATTTCATTTTTACACCAAAGCACTTACTGCAAACCTAATGGAAACACCTTAGGTTAACTTTCCACATGTTTATGAGTAGTTTGAAAGTTGTTTCATGGCTGTACACATCAACACAAAAAAGTTGTTATCTCAGTGAATAGAATGCTTTGACATAAAAGTAGTATACATTTGAATTGTACTCAAAAGTCCTGACTGCAAACCTAATGGAAACACCTTAGGTTAACTTTCCACATCATTATGAGTAGTTTGAAAGTTGTTTCATGGCTGTACACATCAACACAAAAAAGTTGTTATCTCAGTGCATGCAATGCTTAGACAATACAAATAGCATACATTTCAATTTTCCACCAAAGCACATACTGCAAACCTAATGGAAACACTTTAGGTTAACTTCCCACATGATTCTGAGATGTCTGAAAGTTGTTTTTTACCTGTGCACATAAAGACAAAAATGTTGATTTCACAGTGAATAGAATGCTTTGAAATAAAAGTAGTATACATTTCAATTGTACTCAAAAGTCCTGACTGCAAACCTAATGGATACAGCTTAGGTTAACTTCCCACATGATTCTGAGATGTCTGAAAGTTGTTTCATAGCTGTGCACATCAAGACAAAAAAGTTGTTTTCTCAGTGCATGCAATGCTTTTAGAATACAAATAGTATACATTTCAATGTTACACCAAAGCACTTACTGCAAACCTAATGGAAACACCTTAGGTTAACTTTCCACATGATTATGAGTAGTTTCAAAGTTGTTTCATGTCTGTACACATCAACAAAAAAAAGTTGTTATCTCAGTGCATGCAATGCTTAGTCAATACAATTAGTATACATTTCAATTTTACAGCAAAGCACTTACTGCAAACATAATGGAAACACTTTAGGTTAACTTCCCACATGATTCTGAGATGTCTGAAAGTTGTTTCATACCTGTGCACATAAAGACAAAAAAGTTGTTTTCTCAGTGCATGCAAAGCTTTGACAATACAAATAGTATACATTTCATTTTTACACCAAAGCACTTACTGCAAACCTAATGGAAACACCTTAGGTTAACTTTCCACATGATTATGAGTAGTTTGAAAGTTGTTTCATGGCTGTACACATCGACACAAAAAAGTTGTTATCTCAGTGAATAGAATGCTTTGACATAAAAGTAGTATACATTTCAATTGTACTCAAAAGTCCTGACTGCAAACCTAATGGAAACACCTTAGGTTAACTTTCCACATCATTATGAGTAGTTTGAAAGTTGTTTCATGGCTGTACACATCAACACAAAAAAGTTGTTATCTCAGTGCATGCAATGCTTAGACAATACAAATAGCATACATTTCAATTTTCCACCAAAGCACTTACTGCAAACCTAATGGAAACACTTTAGGTTAACTTCCCACATGATTCTGAGATGTCTGAAAGTTGTTTTTTACCTGTGCACATAAAGACAAAAATGTTGATTTCACAGTGAATAGAATGCTTTGACATAAAAGTAGTATACATTTCAATTGTACTCAAAAGTCCTGACTGCAAACCTAATGGATACAGCTTAGGTTAACTTCCCACATGATTCTGAGATGTCTGAAAGTTGTTTCATAGCTGTGCACATCAAGACAAAAAAGTTGTTTTCTCAGTGCATGCAATGCTTTTAGAATACAAATAGTATACATTTCAATGTTACACAAAAGCACTTACTGCAAACCTAATGGAAACACCTTAGGTTAACTTTCCACATGATTATGAGTAGTTTCAAAGTTGTTTCATGTCTGTACACATCAACACAAAAAAGTTGTTATCTCAGTGCATGCAATGCTTAGACAATACAAATAGCATACATTTCAATTTTCCACCAAAGCACTTACTGCAAACCTAATGGAAACACTTTAGATTAACTTCCCACATGATTCTGAGATGTCTGAAAGTTGTTTCATACCTGTGCACATCAAGACAAAAAAGTTGTTTTCTCAGTGCATGCAAAGCTGTGACAATACCAATAGTATATATTTCAATTTTACACCAAAGCACTTACTGCAAACCTAATGGAAACACCTTAGGTTAACTTTCCACATGATTATGAGTAGTTTGAAAGTTGTTTCATGGCTGTACACATCAACACAAAAAAGTTGTTATCTCAGTGCATGCAATGCTTAGACAATACAAATAGCATACATTTCAATTTTCCACCAAAGCACTTACTGCAAACCTAATGGAAACACTTTAGGTTAACTTCCCACATGATTCTGAGATGTCTGAAAGTTGTTTCATAGCTGTGCACATCAAGACAAAAAAGTTGTTTTCTCAGTGCATGCAATGCTTTTACAATACAAATAGTATACATTTCAATGTTACACCAAAGCACTTACTGCAAACCTAATGGAAACACCTTAGGTTAACTTTCCACATGATTATGAGTAATTTCAAAGTTGTTGCATGTCTGTACACATCAACAAAAAAAAGTTGTTATCTCAGTGCATGCAATGCTTAGGCAATACAAATAGCATACATTTCAATTTTCCACCAAAGCACTTACTGCAAACCTAATGGAAACACTTTAGGTTAACTTCCCACATGATTCTGAGATGTCTGAAAGTTGTTTCATACTTGTGCACATAAAGACAAAAAAGTTGATTTCACAGTGAATAGAATGCTTTGACGTAAAAGTAGTATACATCTCAATTGTACTCAAAAGTCCTGACTGCAAACCTAATGGATACAGCTTAGGTTAACTTTCCACATGATTATGAGTAGTTTGAAAGCTTTTTCATGGCTGTATACATCAACACAAAAAAGTTGTTATCTCAGTGCATGCAATGCTTAGACAATACAATTAGTATACATTTCAATTTTACAGCAAAGCACTTACTGTAAACCTAATGGAAACACTTTAGGTTAACTTCCCACATGATTCTGAGATGTCTGAAAGTTGATTCATACGTGTGCACATCAAGACAAAAAAGTTGTTTTCTCAGTGCATGCAAAGCTTTGACAATACCAATAGTATACATTTCAATTTTACACCAAAGCACTTACTGCAAACCTAATGGAAACACCTTAGGTTAACTTTCCACA
This sequence comes from Mobula birostris, assembly GCF_030028105.1. NCBI lineage: Eukaryota > Metazoa > Chordata > Chondrichthyes > Myliobatiformes > Myliobatidae > Mobula > Mobula birostris. The sequence goes on along the minus strand of NW_027274235.1, from coordinate 79,422 downwards.
TCATTATGAGTAGTTTGAAAGTTGTTTCATGGCTGTAGACATCAACACAAAAAAGTTGTTATGTCAGTGCATGCAATGCTTAGACAATACAAATAGCATACATTTCAATTTTCCACCAAAGCACTTACTGCAAACCTAATGGAAACACTTTAGGTTAACTTCCCACATGATTCTGAGATGTCTGAAAGTTGTTTTTTACCTGTGCACATAAAGACAAAAATGTTGATTTCACAGTGAATAGAATGCTTTGACATAAAAGTAGTATACATTTCAATTGTACTCAAAAGTCCTGACTGCAAACCTAATGGATACAGCTTAGGTTAACTTTCCGCATGATTATGAGTAGTTTGAAAGCTGTTTCATGGCTGTATACATCAACACAAAAAAGTTGTTATCTCAGGGCATGCAATGCTTAGACAATACAATTAGTATACATTTCAATTTTACACCAAAGCACTTACTGCAATCCTAATGGAAACACTTTAGGTTAACTTCCCACATGATTCTGAGATGTCTGAAAGTTGTTTCATACTTGTGCACATAAAGACAGAAAAGTTGATTTCACAGTGAATACAATGCTTTGACATAAGAGTAGTATACATTTCAATTGTACTCAAAAGTCCTGACTGCAAACCTAATGGATACAGCTTAGGTTAACTTTCCACATGATTATGAGTAGTTCGAAAGCTGTTTCATGGCTGTACACATCAACACAAAAAAGTTGTTATCTCAGTGCATGCAATGCTTAGTCAATACAATTAGTATACATTTCAATTTTACAACAAAGCACTTACTGCAAACCTAATGGAAACACTTTAGATTAACTTCCCACATGATTCTGAGATGTCTGAAAGTTGTTTCATACCTGTGCACATAAAGACAAAAAAGTTGTTTTCTCAGTGCATGCAAAGCTTTGACAATACAAATAGTATACATTTCATTTTTACACCAAAGCACTTACTGCAAACCTAATGGAAACACTTTAGGTTAACTTCTCACATGATTATGAGTAGTTTGAAAGTTGTTTCATGGCTGTACACATCAACACAAAAAAGTTGTTATCTCAGTGAATAGAATGCTTTGACATAAAAGTAGTATACATTTCAATTGTACTCAAAAGTCCTGACTGCAAACCTAATGGAAACACCTTAGGTTAACTTTCCACATCATTATGAGTAGTTTGAAAGTTGTTTCATGGCTGTACACATCAACACAAAAAAGTTGTTATCTCAGTGCATGCAATGCTTAGACAATACAAATAGCATACATTTCAATTTTCCACCAAAGCACTTACTGCAAACCTAATGGAAACACTTTAGGTTAACTTCCCACATGATTCTGAGATGTCTGAAAGTTGTTTTTTACCTGTGCACATAAAGACAAAAATGTTGATTTCACAGTGAATAGAATGCTTTGACATAAAAGTAGTATACATTTCAATTGTACTCAAAAGTCCTGACTGCAAACCTAATGGATACAGCTTAGGTTAACTTCCCACATGATTCTGAGATGTCTGAAAGTTGTTTCATAGCTGTGCACATCAAGACAAAAAAGTTGTTTTCTCAGTGCATGCAATGCTTTTAGAATACAAATAGTATACATTTCAATGTTACACCAAAGCACTTACTGCAAACCTAATGGAAACACCTTAGGTTAACTTTACACATGATTATGAGTAGTTTCAAAGTTGTTTCATGTCTGTACACATCAACAAAAAAAAGTTGTTATCTCAGTGCATGCAATGCTTAGACAATACAAATAGCATACATTTCAATTTTCCACCAAAGCACTTACTGCAAACCTAATGGAAACACTTTAGATTAACTTCCCACATGATTCTGAGATGTCTGAAAGTTGTTTCATACCTGTGCACATCAAGACAAAAAAGTTGTTTTCTCAGTGCATGCAAAGCTTTGACAATACCAATAGTATACATTTCAATTTTACACCAAAGCACTTACTGCAAACCTAATGGAAACACCTTAGGTTAACTTTCCACATGATTATGAGTAGTTTGAAAGTTGTTTCATGGCTGTACACATCAACACAAAAAAGTTGTTATCTCAGTGCATGCAATGCTTAGACAATACAAATAGCATACATTTCAATTTTCCACCAAAGCACTTACTGCAAACCTAATGGAAACACTTTAGGTTAACTTCCCACATGATTCTGAGATGTCTGAAAGTTGTTTCATACTTGTGCACATAAAGACAAAAAAGTTGATTTCACAGTGAATAGAATGCTTTGACGTAAAAGTAGTATACATCTCAATTGTACTCAAAAGTCCTGACTGCAAACCTAATGGATACAGCTTAGGTTAACTTTCCACATGATTATGAGTAGTTTGAAAGCTTTTTCATGGCTGTATACATCAACACAAAAAAGTTGTTATCTCAGTGCATGCAATGCTTAGACAATACAATTAGTATACATTTCAATTTTACAGCAAAGCACTTACTGTAAACCTAATGGAAACACTTTAGGTTAACTTCCCACATGATTCTGAGATGTCTGAAAGTTGTTTCATACTTGAGCACATAAAGACAAAAAAGTTGATTTCACAGTGAATAGAATGCTTTGACATAAGAGTAGTATACATTTCAATTGTACTCAAAAGTCCTGACTGCAAACCTAATGGATACAGCTTAGGTTAACTTTCCACATGATTATGAGTAGTTCGAAAGCTGTTTCATGGCTGTACACATCAACACAAAACAGTTGCTATCTCAGTGCATGCAATGCTTAGAGAATACAAATAGTATACATTTCAATTTTACACCAAAGTCCTTACTGCAAACCTAATGGAAACAACTTAGATTAACTTCCCACATGATTCTGAGATGTCTGAAAGTTGTTTCATACCTGTGCACATCAAGACAAAAAAGTTGTTTTCTCAGTGCATGCAATGCTTAGTCAATACATATAGAATACATTTCAATTTTACACCAAAGCACTTACTGCAAACCTAATGGAAACACCTTAGGTGAACTTTCCACATGATTCTGAGATGTCTGAAAGTTGTTTCATACCTGTGCACATAAAGACAAAAAAGTTGTTTTCTCAGTGCATGCAAAGCTTTGACAATACAAATAGTATACATTTCATTTTTACACCAAAGCACTTACTGCAAACCTAATGGAAACACCTTAGGTTAACTTTCCACATGATTATGAGTAGTTTGAAAGTTGTTTCATGGCTGTACACATCAACACAAAAAAGTTGTTATCTCAGTGAATAGAATGCTTTGACATAAAAGTAGTATACATTTCAATTGTACTCAAAAGTCCTGACTGCAAACCTAATGGAAACACCTTAGGTTAACTTTCCACATGAGTATGACTAGGTTTAAAGTTGTTTCATGCCTCAGTTCATCAAGACAAAAAAGTTTATTTCTCAGTGCTACTATGCTCTGACATTAAGGTAGTATACATCTCAATTTTACTCCAAAGTACTTACTGCAATCAAATGGAAACACCTTAGGTTAACTTTCCACATGATTATGAGTAGTTTGAAAGTTGTTTCATGGCTGTACACATCAACACAAAAAAGTTGTTAACTCAGTGCATGCAATGCTTAGACAATACAAATAGTATACATTTCAATTTTACACCAAAGCACTTACTGCAAAACTAATGGAAACACTTTAGGTTAACTTCCCACATGATTCTGAGATGTCTGAAAGTTGTTTCATACCTGTGCACATAAAGACAAAAAAGTTGATTTCACAGTGAATAGAATGCTTTGACATAAAAGTAGTATACATTTCAATTGTACTCAAAAGTCCTGACTGCAAACCTAATGGAAACACCTTAGGTTAATTTTCCACATGAGTATGACCAGGTTTAAAGTTGTTTCATGCCTCAGTTCATCAAGACAAAAAAGTTTCTTTCTCAGTGCTACTATGCTCTGACATTAAGGTAGTATACATCTCAATTTTACTCCAAAGTACTTACTGCAAACAAATGGAAACACCTTAGGTTAACTTCCCACATGATTATTAGTAGTTTGAAAGTTGTTTCCTGGCTGTACACATCAACACAAAAAAGTTGTTATCTCAGTGCATGTAATGCTTAGACAATACAAATAGTATACATTTCAATTTTACACCAAAGCACTTACTGCAAAACTAATGGAAACACTTTAGGTTAACTTCCCACATGATTCTGAGATGTCTGAAAGTTGTTTCATACCTGTGCACATAGAGACAAAAAAGTTGATTTCACAGTGAATAGAATGCTTTGACATAAAAGTAGTATACATTTCAATTGTACTCAAAAGTCCTGACTGCAAACCTAATGGAAACACCTTAGGTTAACTTTCCACATGAGTATTACCAGGTTTAAAGTAGTTTCATGCCTCAGTTCATCAAGACAAAAAAGTTTCTTTCTCAGTGCTACTATGCTCTGACATTAAGGTAGTATACATCTCAATTTTACTCCAAAGTACTTACTGCAAACAAATGGAAACACCTAAGGTTAACTTCCCACATGATTATTAGTAGTTTGAAATTTGTTTCCTGGCTGTACACATCAACACAAAAAAGTTGTTATCTCAGTGCATGCAATGCTTAGTCAATACAATTAGTATACATTTCAATTTTACAGCAAAGCACTTACTGCAAACATAATGGAAACACTTTAGGTTAACTTCCCACATGATTCTGAGATGTCTGAAAGTTGTTTCATACCTGTGCACATAAAGACAAAAAAGTTGTTTTCTCAGTGCATGCAAAGCTTTGACAATACAAATAGTATACATTTCATTTTTACACCAAAGCACTTACTGCAAACCTAATGGAAACACCTTAGGTTAACTTTCCACATGATTATGAGTAGTTTGAAAGTTGTTTCATGGCTGTACACATCAACACAAAAAAGTTGTTATCTCAGTGAATAGAATGCTTTGACATAAAAGTAGTATACATTTGAATTGTACTCAAAAGTCCTGACTGCAAACCTAATGGAAACACCTTAGGTTAACTTTCCACATCATTATGAGTAGTTTGAAAGTTGTTTCATGGCTGTACACATCAACACAAAAAAGTTGTTATCTCAGTGCATGCAATGCTTAGACAATACAAATAGCATACATTTCAATTTTCCACCAAAGCACATACTGCAAACCTAATGGAAACACTTTAGGTTAACTTCCCACATGATTCTGAGATGTCTGAAAGTTGTTTTTTACCTGTGCACATAAAGACAAAAATGTTGATTTCACAGTGAATAGAATGCTTTGACATAAAAGTAGTATACATTTCAATTGTACTCAAAAGTCCTGACTGCAAACCTAATGGATACAGCTTAGGTTAACTTCCCACATGATTCTGAGATGTCTGAAAGTTGTTTCATAGCTGTGCACATCAAGACAAAAAAGTTGTTTTCTCAGTGCATGCAATGCTTTTAGAATACAAATAGTATACATTTCAATGTTACACCAAAGCACTTACTGCAAACCTAATGGAAACACCTTAGGTTAACTTTCCACATGATTATGAGTAGTTTGAAAGTTGTTTCATGGCTGTACACATCAACACAAAAAAGTTGTTATCTCAGTGCATGCAATGCTTAGACAATACAAATAGCATACATTTCAATTTTCCACCAAAGCACTTACTGCAAACCTAATGGAAACACTTTAGGTTAACTTCCCACATGATTCTGAGATGTCTGAAAGTTGTTTCATAGCTGTGCACATCAAGACAAAAAAGTTGTTTTCTCAGTGCATGCAATGCTTTTACAATACAAATAGTATACATTTCAATGTTACACCAAAGCACTTACTGCAAACCTAATGGAAACACCTTAGGTTAACTTTCCACATGATTATGAGTAGTTTCAAAGTTGTTGCATGTCTGTACACATCAACAAAAAAAAGTTGTTATCTCAGTGCATGCAATGCTTAGACAATACAAATAGCATACATTTCAATTTTCCACCAAAGCACTTACTGCAAACCTAATGGAAACACTTTAGGTTAACTTCCCACATGATTCTGAGATGTCTGAAAGTTGTTTCATACTTGTGCACATAAAGACAGAAAAGTTGATTTCACTGTGAATAGAATGCTTTGACGTAAAAGTAGTATACATCTCAATTGTACTCAAAAGTCCTGACTGCAAACCTAATGGATACAGCTTAGGTTAACTTTCCACATGATTATGAGTAGTTTGAAAGCTTTTTCATGGCTGTATACATCAACACAAAAAAGTTGTTATCTCAGTGCATGCAATGCTTAGACAATACAAATAGCATACATTTCAATTTTCCACCAAAGCACTTACTGCAAACCTAATGGAAACACTTTAGGTTAACTTCCCACATGATTCTGAGATGTCTGAAAGTTGTTTCATAGCTGTGCACATCAAGACAAAAAAGTTGTTTTCTCAGTGCATGCAATGCTTTTACAATACAAATAGTATACATTTCAATGTTACACCAAAGCACTTACTGCAAACCTAATGGAAACACCTTAGGTTAACTTTCCACATGATTATGAGTAGTTTTAAAGTTGTTGCATGTCTGTACACATCAACAAAAAAAAGTTGTTATCTCAGTGCATGCAATGCTTAGACAATACAAATAGCATACATTTCAATTTTCCACCAAAGCACTTACTGCAAACCTAATGGAAACACTTTAGGTTAACTTCCCACATGATTCTGAGATGTCTGAAAGTTGTTTCATACTTGTGCACATAAAGACAAAAAAGTTGATTTCACAGTGAATAGAATGCTTTGACGTAAAAGTAGAATACATCTCAATTGTACTCAAAAGTCCTGACTGCAAACCTAATGGAAACACCTTAGGTTAACTTTCCACATCATTATGAGTAGTTTGAAAGTTGTTTCATGGCTGTACACATCAACACAAAAAAGTTGTTATCTCAGTGCATGCAATGCTTAGACAATACAAATAGCATACATTTCAATTTTCCACCAAAGCACTTACTGCAAACCTAATGGAAACACTTTAGGTTAACTTCCCACATGATTCTGAGATGTCTGAAAGTTGTTTTTTACCTGTGCACATAAAGACAAAAATGTTGATTTCACAGTGAATAGAATGCTTTGACATAAAAGTAGTATACATTTCAATTGTACTCAAAAGTCCTGACTGCAAACCTAATGGATACAGCTTAGGTTAACTTTCCACATGATTATGAGTAGTTTGAAAGCTGTTTCATGGCTGTATACATCAACACAAAAAAGTTGTTATCTCAGGGCATGCAATGCTTAGACAATACAATTAGTATACATTTCAATTTTACAGCAAAGCACTTACTGCAAACCTAATGGAAACAACTTAGATTAACTTCCCACATGATTCTGAGATGTCTGAAAGTTGTTTCATACCTGTGCACATCAAGACAAAAAAGTTGTTTTCTCAGTGCATGCAATGCTTTTACAATACATATAGAATACATTTCAATTTTACACCAAAGCACTTACTGCAAACCTAATGGAAACACCTTAGGTTAACTTTCCACATGATTCTGAGATGTCTGAAAGTTGTTTCATACCTGTGCACATAAAGACAAAAAAGTTGTTTTCTCAGTGCATGCAAAGCTTTGACAATACAAATAGTATACATTTCATTTTTACACCAAAGCACTTACTGCAAACCAAATGGAAACACCTTAGGTTAACTTTCCACATGATTATGAGTAGTTTGAAAGTTGTTTCATGGCTGAACACATCAACACAAAAAAGTTGTTATCTCAGTGAATAGAATGCTTTGACATAAAAGTAGTATACATTTCAATTGTACTCAAAAGTCCTGACTGCAAACCTAATGGAAACACCTTAGGTTAACTTTCCACATGAGTATGACTAGGTTTAAAGTTGTTTCATGCCTCAGTTCATCAAGACAAAAAAGTTTATTTCTCAGTGCTACTATGCTCTGACATTAAGGTAGTATACATCTCAATTTTACTCCAAAGTACTTACTGCAATCAAATGGAAACACCTTAGGTTAACTTTCCACATGATTATGAGTAGTTTGAAAGTTGTTTCATGGCTGTACACATCAACACAAAAAAGTTGTTAACTCAGTGCATGCAATGCTTAGACAATACAAATAGTATACATTTCAATTTTACACCAAAGCACTTACTGCAAAACTAATGGAAACACTTTAGGTTAACTTCCCACATGATTCTGAGATGTCTGAAAGTTGTTTCATACCTGTGCACATAAAGACAAAAAAGTTGATTTCACAGTGAATAGAATGCTTTGACATAAAAGTAGTATACATTTCAATTGTACTCAAAAGTCCTGACTGCAAACCTAATGGAAACACCTTAGGTTAATTTTCCACATGAGTATGACCAGGTTTAAAGTTGTTTCATGCCTCAGTTCATCAAGACAAAAAAGTTTCTTTCTCAGTGCTACTATGCTCTGACATTAAGGTAGTATACATCTCAATTTTACACCAAAGTACTTACTGCAAACAAATGGAAACACCTTAGGTTAACTTCCCACATGATTATTAGTAGTTTGAAAGTTGTTTCCTGGCTGTACACATCAACACAAAAAAGTTGTTATCTCAGTGCATGTAATGCTTAGACAATACAAATAGTATACATTTCAATTTTACACCAAAGCACTTACTGCAAAACTAATGGAAACACTTTAGGTTAACTTCCCACATGATTCTGAGATGTCTGAAAGTTGTTTCATACCTGTGCACATAGAGACAAAAAAGTTGATTTCACAGTGAATAGAATGCTTTGACATAAAAGTAGTATACATTTCAATTGTACTCAAAAGTCCTGACTGCAAACCTAATGGAAACACCTTAGGTTAACTTTCCACATGAGTATTACCAGGTTTAAAGTAGTTTCATGCCTCAGTTCATCAAGACAAAAAAGTTTCTTTCTCAGTGCTACTATGCTCTGACATTAAGGTAGTATACATCTCAATTTTACTCCAAAGTACTTACTGCAAACAAATGGAAACACCTAAGGTTAACTTCCCACATGATTATTAGTAGTTTGAAATTTGTTTCCTGGCTGTACACATCAACACAAAAAAGTTGTTATCTCAGTGCATGCAATGCTTAGTCAATACAATTAGTATACATTTCAATTTTACAGCAAAGCACTTACTGCAAACATAATGGAAACACTTTAGGTTAACTTCCCACATGATTCTGAGATGTCTGAAAGTTGTTTCATACCTGTGCACATAAAGACAAAAAAGTTGTTTTCTCAGTGCATGCAAAGCTTTGACAATACAAATAGTATACATTTCATTTTTACACCAAAGCACTTACTGCAAACCTAATGGAAACACCTTAGGTTAACTTTCCACATGATTATGAGTAGTTTGAAAGTTGTTTCATGGCTGTACACATCAACACAAAAAAGTTGTTATCTCAGTGAATAGAATGCTTTGACATAAAAGTAGTATACATTTCAATTGTACTCAAAAGTCCTGACTGCAAACCTAATGGAAACACCTTAGGTTAACTTTCCACATCATTATGAGTAGTTTGAAAGTTGTTTCATGGCTGTACACATCAACACAAAAAAGTTGTTATCTCAGTGCATGCAATGCTTAGACAATACAAATAGCATACATTTCAATTTTCCACCAAAGCACTTACTGCAAACCTAATGGAAACACTTTAGGTTAACTTCCCACATGATTCTGAGATGTCTGAAAGTTGTTTTTTACCTGTGCACATAAAGACAAAAATGTTGATTTCACAGTGAATAGAATGCTTTGACATAAAAGTAGTATACATTTCAATTGTACTCAAAAGTCCTGACTGCAAACCTAATGGATACAGCTTAGGTTAACTTCCCACATGATTCTGAGATGTCTGAAAGTTGTTTCATAGCTGTGCACATCAAGACAAAAAAGTTGTTTTCTCAGTGCATGCAATGCTTTTAGAATACAAATAGTATACATTTCAATGTTACACCAAAGCACTTACTGCAAACCTAATGGAAACACCTTAGGTTAACTTTACACATGATTATGAGTAGTTTCAAAGTTGTTTCATGTCTGTACACATCAACAAAAAAAAGTTATCTCAGTGCATGCAATGCTTAGACAATACAAATAGCATACATTTCAATTTTCCACCAAAGCACTTACTGCAAACCTAATGGAAACACTTTAGATTAACTTCCCACATGATTCTGAGATGTCTGAAAGTTGTTTCATACCTGTGCACATCAAGACAAAAAAGTGGTTTTCTCAGTGCATGCAAAGCTTTGACAATACCAATAGTATACATTTCAATTTTACACCAAAGCACTTACTGCAAACCTAATGGAAACACCTTAGGTTAACTTTCCACATGATTATGAGTAGTTTGAAAGTTGTTTCATGGCTGTACACATCAACACAAAAAAGTTGTTATCTCAGTGCATGCAATGCTTAGACAATACAAATAGCATACATTTCAATTTTCCACCAAAGCACTTACTGCAAACCTAATGGAAACACTTTAGGTTAACTTCCCACATGATTCTGAGATGTCTGAAAGTTGTTTCATAGCTGTGCACATCAAGACAAAAAAGTTGTTTTCTCAGTGCATGCAATGCTTTTACAATACAAATAGTATACATTTCAATGTTACACCAAAGCACTTACTGCAAACCTAATGGAAACACCTTAGGTTAACTTTCCACATGATTATGAGTAGTTTCAAAGTTGTTGCATGTCTGTACACATCAACAAAAAAAAGTTGTTATCTCAGTGCATGCAATGCTTAGACAATACAAATAGCATACATTTCAATTTTCCACCAAAGCACTTACTGCAAACCTAATGGAAACACTTTAGGTTAACTTCCCACATGATTCTGAGATGTCTGAAAGTTGTTTCATACTTGTGCACATAAAGACAAAAAAGTTGATTTCACAGTGAATAGAATGCTTTGACGTAAAAGTAGTATACATCTCAATTGTACTCAAAAGTCCTGACTGCAAACCTAATGGATACAGCTTAGGTTAACTTTCCACATGATTATGAGTAGTTTGAAAGCTTTTTCATGGCTGTATACATCAACACAAAAAAGTTGTTATCTCAGTGCATGCAATGCTTAGACAATACAATTAGTATACATTTCAATTTTACAGCAAAGCACTTACTGTAAACCTAATGGAAACACTTTAGGTTAACTTCCCACATGATTCTGAGATGTCTGAAAGTTGTTTCATACTTGTGCACATAAAGACAAAAAAGTTGATTTCACAGTGAATAGAATGCTTTGACATAAGAGTAGTATACATTTCAATTGTACTCAAAAGTCCTGACTGCAAACCTAATGGATACAGCTTAGGTTAACTTTCCACATGATTATGAGTAGTTCGAAAGCTTTTTCATGGCTGTACACATCAACACAAAAAAGTTGTTATCTCAGTGCATGCAATGCTTAGTCAATACAATTAGTATACATTTCAATTTTACAACAAAGCACTTACTGCAAACCTAATGGAAACACTTTAGGTTAACTTCCCACATGATTCTGAGATGTCTGAAAGTTGTTTCATACCTGTGCACATAAAGACATAAAAGTTGTTATCTCAGTGAATAGAATGCTTTGACATAAAAGTAGTATACATTTCAATTGTACTCAAAAGTCCTGACTGCAAACCTAATGGAAACACCTTAGGATAACTTTCCACATGAGTATGACTAGGTTTAAAGTTGTTTCATGCCTCAGTTCATCAAGACAAAAAAGTTTATTTCTCAGTGCTACTATGCTCTGACATTAAGGTAGTATACATCTCAATTTTACTCCAAAGTACTTACTGCAATCAAATGGAAACACCTTAGGTTAACTTTCCACATGATTATGAGTAGTTTGAAAGTTGTTTCATGGCTGTACACATCAACACAAAAAAGTTGTTAACTCAGTGCATGCAATGCTTAGACAATACAAATAGTATACATTTCAATTTTACACCAAAGCACTTACTGCAAAACTAATGGAAACACTTTAGGTTAACTTCCCACATGATTCTGAGATGTCTGAAAGTTGTTTCATACCTGTGCACATAAAGACAAAAAAGTTGATTTCACAGTGAATAGAATGCTTTGACATAAAAGTAGTATACATTTCAATTGTACTCAAAAGTCCTGACTGCAAACCTAATGGAAACACCTTAGGTTAATTTTCCACATGAGTATGACCAGGTTTAAAGTTGTTTCATGCCTCAGTTCATCAAGACAAAAAAGTTTCTTTCTCAGTGCTACTATGCTCTGACATTAAGGTAGTATACATCTCAATTTTACTCCAAAGTACTTACTGCAAACAAATGGAAACACCTTAGGTTAACTTCCCACATGATTATTAGTAGTTTGAAAGTTGTTTCCTGGCTGTACACATCAACACAAAAAAGTTGTTATCTCAGTGCATGTAATGCTTAGACAATACAAATAGTATACATTTCAATTTTACACCAAAGCACTTACTGCAAAACTAATGGAAACACTTTAGGTTAACTTCCCACATGATTCTGAGATGTCTGAAAGTTGTTTCATACCTGTGCACATAGAGACAAAAAAGTTGATTTCACAGTGAATAGAATGCTTTGACATAAAAGTAGTATACATTTCAATTGTACTCAAAAGTCCTGACTGCAAACCTAATGGAAACACCTTAGGTTAACTTTCCACATGAGTATTACCAGGTTTAAAGTAGTTTCATGCCTCAGTTCATCAAGACAAAAAAGTTTCTTTCTCAGTGCTACTATGCTCTGACATTAAGGTAGTATACATCTCAATTTTACTCCAAAGTACTTACTGCAAACAAATGGAAACACCTAAGGTTAACTTCCCACATGATTATTAGTAGTTCGAAAGCTGTTTCATGGCTGTACACATCAACACAAAAAAGTTGTTATCTCAGTGCATGCAATGCTTAGTCAATACAATTAGTATACATTTCAATTTTACAACAAAGCACTTACTGCAAACCTAATGGAAACACTTTAGGTTAACTTCCCACATGATTCTGAGATGTCTGAAAGTTGTTTCATACCTGTGCACATAAAGACAAAAAAGTTGTTTTCTCAGTGCATGCAAAGCTTTGACAATACAAATAGTATACATTTCATTTTTACACCAAAGCACTTACTGCAAACCTAATGGAAACACTTTAGGTTAACTTCTCACATGATTATGAGTAGTTTGAAAGTTGTTTCATGGCTGTACACATCAACACAAAACAGTTGCTATCTCAGTGCATGCAATGCTTGGAGAATACAAATAGTATACATTTCAATTTTACACCAAAGTCCTTACTGCAAACCTAATGGAAACAACTTAGATTAACTTCCCACATGATTCTGAGATGTCTGAAAGTTGTTTCATACCTGTGCACATCAAGACAAAAAAGTTGTTTTCTCAGTGCATGCAATGCTTTTACAATACATATAGAATACATTTCAATTTTACACCAAAGCACTTACTGCAAACCTAATGGAAACACCTTAGGTTAACTTTCCACATGATTCTGAGATGTCTGAAAGTTGTTTCATACCTGTGCACATAAAGACAAAAAAGTTGTTTTCTCAGTGCATGCAAAGCTTTGACAATACAAATAGTATACATTTCATTTTTACACCAAAGCACTTACTGCAAACCTAATGGAAACACCTTAGGTTAACTTTCCACATGATTATGAGTAGTTTGAAAGTTGTTTCATGGCTGAACACATCAACACAAAAAAGTTGTTATCTCAGTGAATAGAATGCTTTGACATAAAAGTAGTATACATTTCAATTGTACTCAAAAGTCCTGACTGCAAACCTAATGGAAACACCTTAGGTTAACTTTCCACATGAGTATGACTAGGTTTAAAGTTGTTTCATGCCTCAGTTCATCAAGACAAAAAAGTTTATTTCTCAGTGCTACTATGCTCTGACATTAAGGTAGTATACATCTCAATTTTACTCCAAAGTACTTACTGCAATGAAATGGAAACACCTTAGGTTAACTTTCCACATGATTATGAGTAGTTTGAAAGTTGTTTCATGGCTGTACACATCAACACAAAAAAGTTGATAACTCAGTGCATGCAATGCTTAGACAATACAAATAGTATACATTTCAATTTTACACCAAAGCACTTACTGCAAAACTAATGGAAACACTTTAGGTTAACTTCCCACATGATTCTGAGATGTCTGAAAGTTGTTTCATACCTGTGCACATAAAGACAAAAAAGTTGATTTCACAGTGAATAGAATGCTTTGACATAAAAGTAGTATACATTTCAATTGTACTCAAAAGTCCTGACTGCAAACCTAATGGAAACACCTTAGGTTAATTTTCCACATGAGTATGACCAGGTTTAAAGTTGTTTCATGCCTCAGTTCATCAAGACAAAAAAGTTTCTTTCTCAGTGCTACTATGCTCTGACATTAAGGTAGTATACATCTCAATTTTACTCCAAAGTACTTACTGCAAACAAATGGAAACACCTTAGGTTAACTTCCCACATGATTATTAGTAGTTTGAAGGTTGTTTCCTGGCTGTACACATCAACACAAAAAAGTTGTTATCTCAGTGCATGTAATGCTTAGACAATACAAATAGTATACATTTCAATTTTACACCAAAGCACTTACTGCAAAACTAATGGAAACACTTTAGGTTAACTTCCCACATGATTCTGAGATGTCTGAAAGTTGTTTCATACCTGTGCACATAGAGACAAAAAAGTTGATTTCACAGTGAATAGAATGCTTTGACATAAAAGTAGTATACATTTCAATTGTACTCAAAAGTCCTGACTGCAAACCTAATGGAAACACCTTAGGTTAACTTTCCACATGAGTATTACCAGGTTTAAAGTAGTTTCATGCCTCAGTTCATCAAGACAAAAAAGTTTCTTTCTCAGTGCTACTATGCTCTGACATTAAGGTAGTATACATCTCAATTTTACTCCAAAGTACTTACTGCAAACAAATGGAAACACCTAAGGTTAACTTCCCACATGATTATTAGTAGTTCGAAAGCTGTTTCATGGCTGTACACATCAACACAAAAAAGTTGTTATCTCAGTGCATGCAATGCTTAGTCAATACAATTAGTATACATTTCAATTTTACAACAAAGCACTTACTGCAAACCTAATGGAAACACTTTAGGTTAACTTCCCACATGATTCTGAGATGTCTGAAAGTTGTTTCATACCTGTGCACATAAAGACAAAAAAGTTGTTTTCTCAGTGCATGCAAAGCTTTGACAATACAAATAGTATACATTTCATTTTTACACCAAAGCACTTACTGCAAACCTAATGGAAACACTTTAGGTTAACTTCTCACATGATTATGAGTAGTTTGAAAGTTGTTTCATGGCTGTACACATCAACACAAAACAGTTGCTATCTCAGTGCATGCAATGCTTGGAGAATACAAATAGTATACATTTCAATTTTACACCAAAGTCCTTACTGCAAACCTAATGGAAACAACTTAGATTAACTTCCCACATGATTCTGAGATGTCTGAAAGTTGTTTCATACCTGTGCACATCAAGACAAAAAAGTTGTTTTCTCAGTGCATGCAATGCTTTTACAATACATATAGAATACATTTCAATTTTACACCAAAGCACTTACTGCAAACCTAATGGAAACACCTTAGGTTAACTTTCCACATGATTCTGAGATGTCTGAAAGTTGTTTCATACCTGTGCACATAAAGACAAAAAAGTTGTTTTCTCAGTGCATGCAAAGCTTTGACAATACAAATAGTATACATTTCATTTTTACACCAAAGCACTTACTGCAAACCTAATGGAAACACCTTAGGTTAACTTTCCACATGATTATGAGTAGTTTGAAAGTTGTTTCATGGCTGAACACATCAACACAAAAAAGTTGTTATCTCAGTGAATAGAATGCTTTGACATAAAAGTAGTATACATTTCAATTGTACTCAAAAGTCCTGACTGCAAACCTAATGGAAACACCTTAGGTTAACTTTCCACATGAGTATGACTAGGTTTAAAGTTGTTTCATGCCTCAGTTCATCAAGACAAAAAAGTTTATTTCTCAGTGCTACTATGCTCTGACATTAAGGTAGTATACATCTCAATTTTACTCCAAAGTACTTACTGCAATCAAATGGAAACACCTTAGGTTAACTTTCCACATGATTATGAGTAGTTTGAAAGTTGTTTCATGGCTGTACACATCAACACAAAAAAGTTGATAACTCAGTGCATGCAATGCTTAGACAATACAAATAGTATACATTTCAATTTTACACCAAAGCACTTACTGCAAAACTAATGGAAACACTTTAGGTTAACTTCCCACATGATTCTGAGATGTCTGAAAGTTGTTTCATACCTGTGCACATAAAGACAAAAAAGTTGATTTCACAGTGAATAGAATGCTTTGACATAAAAGTAGTATACATTTCAATTGTACTCAAAAGTCCTGACTGCAAACCTAATGGAAACACCTTAGGTTAATTTTCCACATGAGTATGACCAGGTTTAAAGTTGTTTCATGCCTCAGTTCATCAAGACAAAAAAGTTTCTTTCTCAGTGCTACTATGCTCTGACATTAAGGTAGTATACATCTCAATTTTACTCCAAAGTACTTACTGCAAACAAATGGAAACACCTTAGGTTAACTTCCCACATGATTATTAGCAGTTTGAAAGTTGTTTCCTGGCTGTACACATCAACACAAAAAAGTTGTTATCTCAGTGCATGTAATGCTTAGACAATACAAATAGTATACATTTCAATTTTACACCAAAGCACTTACTGCAAAACTAATGGAAACACTTTAGGTTAACTTCCCACATGATTCTGAGATGTCTGAAAGTTGTTTCATACCTGTGCACATAGAGACAAAAAAGTTGATTTCACAGTGAATAGAATGCTTTGACATAAAAGTAGTATACATTTCAATTGTACTCAAAAGTCCTGACTGCAAACCTAATGGAAACACCTTAGGTTAACTTTCCACATGAGTATGACCAGGTTTAAAGTAGTTTCATGCCTCAGTTCATCAAGACAAAAAAGTTTCTTTCTCAGTGCTACTATGCTCTGACATTAAGGTAGTATACATCTCAATTTTACTCCAAAGTACTTACTGCAAACAAATGGAAACACCTAAGGTTAACTTCCCACATGATTATTAGTAGTTTGAAAGTTGTTTCCTGGCTGTACACATCAACACAAAAAAGTTGTTATCTCAGTGCATGCAATGCTTAGACAATACAAATAGTATACATTTCAATTTTACACCAAAGCACTTACTGCAAATCTAATGGAAACACTTTAGATTAACTTCCCACATGATTCTGAGATGTCTGAAAGTTGATTCATACGTGTGCACATCAAGACAAAAAAGTTGTTTTCTCAGTGCATGCAAAGCTTTGACAATACCTATAGTATACATTTCAATTTTACACCAAAGCACTTACTGCAAACCTAATGGAAACACCTTAGGTTAACTTTCCACATCATTATGAGTAGTTTGAAAGTTGTTTCATGGCTGTAGACATCAACACAAAAAAGTTGTTATCTCAGTGCATGCAATGCTTAGACAATACAAATAGCATACATTTCAATTTTCCACCAAAGCACTTACTGCAAACCTAATGGAAACACTTTAGGTTAACTTCCCACATGATTCTGAGATGTCTGAAAGTTGTTTTTTACCTGTGCACATAAAGACAAAAATGTTGATTTCACAGTGAATAGAATGCTTTGACATAAAAGTAGTATACATTTCAATTGTACTCAAAAGTCCTGACTGCAAACCTAATGGAAACACTTTAGGTTAACTTCCCACATGATTCTGAGATGTCTGAAAGTTGTTTCATACTTGTGCACATAAAGACAAAAAAGTTGATTTCACAGTGAATACAATGCTTTGACATAAGGTAGTATACATTTCAATTGTACTCAAAAGTCCTGACTGCAAACCTAATGGATACAGCTTAGGTTAACTTTCCACATGATTATGAGTAGTTCGAAAGCTGTTTCATGGCTGTATACATCAACACAAAAAAGTTGTTATCTCAGTGCATGCAATGCTTAGTCAATACAATTAGTATACATTTCAATTTTACAAGAAAGCACTTACTGCAAACCTAATGGAAACACTTTAGGTTAACTTCCCACATGATTCTGAGATGTCTGAAAGTTGTTTCATACCTGTGCACATAAAGACAAAAAAGTTGTTTTCTCAGTGCATGCAAAGCTTTGACAATACAAATAGTATACATTTCATTTTTACACCAAAGCACTTACTGCAAACCTAATGGAAACACTTTAGGTTAACTTCTCACATGATTATGAGTAGTTTGAAAGTTGTTTCATGGCTGTACACATCAACACAAAACAGTTGCTATCTCAGTGCATGCAATGCTTAGAGAATACAAATAGTATACATTTCAATTTTACACCAAAGTCCTTACTGCAAACCTAATGGAAACAACTTAGATTAACTTCCCACATGATTCTGAGATGTCTGAAAGTTGTTTCATACCTGTGCACATCAAGACAAAAAAGTTGTTTTCTCAGTGCATGCAATGCTTTTACAATACATATAGAATACATTTCAATTTTACACCAAAGCACTTACTGCAAACCTAATGGAAACACCTTAGGTTAACTTTCCACATGATTCTGAGATGTCTGAAAGTTGTTTCATACCTGTGCACATAAAGACAAAAAAGTTGTTTTCTCAGTGCATGCAAAGCTTTGACAATACAAATAGTATACATTTCATTTTTACACCAAAGCACTTACTGCAAACCTAATGGAAACACCTTAGGTTAACTTTCCACATGATTATGAGTAGTTTGAAAGTTGTTTCATGGCTGTACACATCAACACAAAAAAGTTGTTATCTCAGTGAATAGAATGCTTTGACATAAAAGTAGTATACATTTCAATTGTACTCAAAAGTCCTGACTGCAAACCTAATGGAAACACCTTAGGTTAACTTTCCACATGAGTATGACTAGGTTTAAAGTTGTTTCATGCCTCAGTTCATCAAGACAAAAAAGTTTATTTCTCAGTGCTACTATGCTCTGACATTAAGGTAGTATACATCTCAATTTTACTCCAAAGTACTTACTGCAATCAAATGGAAACACCTTAGGTTAACTTTCCACATGATTATGAGTAGTTTGAAAGTTGTTTCATGGCTGTACACATCAACACAAAAAAGTTGTTAACTCAGTGCATGCAATGCTTAGACAATACAAATAGTATACATTTCAATTTTACACCAAAGCACTTACTGCAAAACTAATGGAAACACTTTAGGTTAACTTCCCACATGATTCTGAGATGTCTGAAAGTTGTTTCATACCTGTGCACATAGAGACAAAAAAGTTGATTTCACAGTGAATAGAATGCTTTGACATAAAAGTAGTATACATTTCAATTGTACTCAAAAGTCCTGACTGCAAACCTAATGGAAACACCTTAGGTTAACTTTCCACATGAGTATTACCAGGTTTAAAGTAGTTTCATGCCTCAGTTCATCAAGACAAAAAAGTTTCTTTCTCAGTGCTACTATGCTCTGACATTAAGGTAGTATACATCTCAATTTTACTCCAAAGTACTTACTGCAAACAAATGGAAACACCTAAGGTTAACTTCCCACATGATTATTAGTAGTTTGAAAGTTGTTTCCTGGCTGTACACATCAACACAAAAAAGTTGTTATCTCAGTGCATGCAATGCTTAGTCAATACAATTAGTATACATTTCAATTTTACAGCAAAGCACTTACTGCAAACCTAATGGAAACACTTTAGGTTAACTTCCCACATGATTCTGAGATGTCTGAAAGTTGTTTCATACCTGTGCACATAAAGACAAAAAAGTTGTTTTCTTAGTGCATGCAAAGCTTTGACAATACAAATAGTATACATTTCATTTTTACACCAAAGCACTTACTGCAAACCTAATGGAAACACCTTAGGTTAACTTTCCACATGATTATGAGTAGTTTGAAAGTTGTTTCATGGCTGTACACATCAACACAAAAAAGTTGTTATCTCAGTGAATAGAATGCTTTGACATAAAAGTAGTATACATTTCAATTGTACTCAAAAGTCCTGACTGCAAACCTAATGGAAACACCTTAGGTTAACTTTCCACATGATTATGAGTAGTTTGAAAGCTGTTTCATGGCTGTATACATCAACACAAAAAAGTTGTTATCTCAGGGCATGCAATGCTTAGACAATACAATTAGTATACATTTCAATTTTACAGCAAAGCACTTACTGCAAACCTAATGGAAACACTTTAGGTTAACTTCCCACATGATTCTGAGATGTCTGAAAGTTGTTTCATACTTGTGCACATAAAGACAAAAAAGTTGATTTCACAGTGAATACAATGCTTTGACATAAGAGTAGTATACATTTCAATTGTACTCAAAAGTCCTGACTGCAAACCTAATGGATACAGCTTAGGTTAACTTTCCACATGATTATGCGTAGTTTGAAAGCTGTTTCATGGCTGTATACATCAACACAAAAAAGTTGTTAACTCAGTGCATGCAATGCTTAGACAATACAAATAGTATACATTTCAATTTTACACCAAAGCACTTTCTGCAAAACTAATGGAAACACTTTAGGTTAACTTCCCACATGATTCTGAGATGTCTGCAAGTTGTTTCATACCTGTGCACATAAAGACAAAAAAGTTGATTTCACAGTGAATAGAATGCTTTGACATAAAAGTAGTATACATTTCAATTGTACTCAAAAGTCCTGACTGCAAACCTAATGGAAATCCCTTAGGTTAATTTTCCACATGAGTATGACCAGGTTTAAAGTTGTTTCATGCCTCAGTTCATCAAGACAAAAAAGTTTCTTTCTCAGTGCTACTATGCTCTGACATTAAGGTAGTATACATCTCAATTTTACTCCAAAGTACTTACTGCAAACAAATGGAAACACCTTAGGTTAACTTCCCACATGATTATTAGTAGTTTGAAAGTTGTTTCCTGGCTGTACACATCAACACAAAAAAGTTGTTATCTCAGTGCATGTAATGCTTAGACAATACAAATAGTATACATTTCAATTTTACACCAAAGCACTTACTGCAAAACTAATGGAAACACTTTAGGTTAACTTCCCACATGATTCTGAGATGTCTGAAAGTTGTTTCATACCTGTGCACATAGAGACAAAAAAGTTGATTTCACAGTGAATAGAATGCTTTGACATAAAAGTAGTATACATTTCAATTGTACTCAAAAGTCCTGACTGCAAACCTAATGGAAACACCTTAGGTTAACTTTCCACATGAGTATGACCAGGTTTAAAGTAGTTTCATGCCTCAGTTCATCAAGACAAAAAAGTTTCTTTCTCAGTGCTACTATGCTCTGACATTAAGGTAGTATACATCTCAATTTTACTCCAAAGTACTTACTGCAAACAAATGGAAACACCTTAGGTTAACTTCCCACATGATTATTAGCAGTTTGAAAGTTGTTTCCTGGCTGTACACATCAACACAAAAAAGTTGTTATCTCAGTGCATGTAATGCTTAGACAATACAAATAGTATACATTTCAATTTTACAGCAAAGCACTTACTGCAAAACTAATGGAAACACTTTAGGTTAACTTCCCACATGATTCTGAGATGTCTGAAAGTTGTTTCATACCTGTGCACATAGAGACAAAAAAGTTGATTTCACAGTGAATAGAATGCTTTGACATAAAAGTAGTATACATTTCAATTGTACTCAAAAGTCCTGACTGCAAACCTAATGGAAACACCTTAGGTTAACTTTCCACATGAGTATGACCAGGTTTAAAGTAGTTTCATGCCTCAGTTCATCAAGACAAAAAAGTTTCTTTCTCAGTGCTACTATGCTCTGACATTAAGGTAGTATACATCTCAATTTTACTCCAAAGTACTTACTGCAAACAAATGGAAACACCTAAGGTTAACTTCCCACATGATTATTAGTAGTTTGAAAGTTGTTTCCTGGCTGTACACATCAACACAAAAAAGTTGTTATCTCAGTGCATGCAATGCTTAGACAATACAAATAGTATACATTTCAATTTTACACCAAAGCACTTACTGCAAATCTAATGGAAACACTTTAGATTAACTTCCCACATGATTCTGAGATGTCTGAAAGTTGATTCATACGTGTGCACATCAAGACAAAAAAGTTGTTTTCTCAGTGCATGCAAAGCTTTGACAATACCAATAGTATACATTTCAATTTTACACCAAAGCACTTACTGCAAACCTAATGGAAACACCTTAGGTTAACTTTCCACATCATTATGAGTAGTTTGAAAGTTGTTTCATGGCTGTAGACATCAACACAAAAAAGTTGTTATCTCAGTGCATGCAATGCTTAGACAATACAAATAGCATACATTTCAATTTTCCACCAAAGCACTTACTGCAAACCTAATGGAAACACTTTAGGTTAACTTCCCACATGATTCTGAGATGTCTGAAAGTTGTTTTTTACCTGTGCACATAAAGACAAAAATGTTGATTTCACAGTGAATAGAATGCTTTGACATAAATGTAGTATACATTTCAATTGTACTCAAAAGTCCTGACTGCAAACCTAATGGATACAGCTTAGGTTAACTTTCCGCATGATTATGAGTAGTTTGAAAGCTGTTTCATGGCTGTATACATCAACACAAAAAAGTTGTTATCTCAGGGCATGCAATGCTTAGACAATACAATTAGTATACATTTCAATTTTACAGCAAAGCACTTACTGCAAACCTAATGGAAACACTTTAGGTTAACTTCCCACATGATTCTGAGATGTCTGAAAGTTGTTTCATACTTGTGCACATAAAGACAAAAAAGTTGATTTCACAGTGAATACAATGCTTTGACATAAGAGTAGTATACATTTCAATTGTACTCAAAAGTCCTGACTGCAAACCTAATGGATACAGCTTAGGTTAACTTTCCACATGATTATGAGTAGTTCGAAAGCTGTTTCATGGCTGTACACATCAACACAAAAAAGTTGTTATCTCAGTGCATGCAATGCTTAGTCAATACAATTAGTATACATTTCAATTTTACAACAAAGCACTTACTGCAAACCTAATGGAAACACTTTAGGTTAACTTCCCACATGATTCTGAGATGTCTGAAAGTTGTTTCATACCTGTGCACATAAAGACAAAAAAGTTGTTTTCTCAGTGCATGCAAAGCTTTGACAATACAAATAGTATACATTTCATTTTTACACCAAAGCACTTACTGCAAACCTAATGGAAACACTTTAGGTTAACTTCTCACATGATTATGAGTAGTTTGAAAGTTGTTTCATGGCTGTACACATCAACACAAAACAGTTGCTATCTCAGTGCATGCAATGTTTAGAGAATACAAATAGTATACATTTCAATTTTACACCAAAGTCCTTACTGCAAACCTAATGGAAACAACTTAGATTAACTTCCCACATGATTCTGAGATGTCTGAAAGTTGTTTCATACCTGTGCACATCAAGACAAAAAAGTTGTTTTCTCAGTGCATGCAATGCTTTTACAATACATATAGAATACATTTCAATTTTACACCAAAGCACTTACTGCAAACCTAATGGAAACACCTTAGGTTAACTTTCCACATGATTCTGAGATGTCTGAAAGTTGTTTCATACCTGTGCACATAAAGACAAAAAAGTTGTTTTCTCAGTGCATGCAAAGCTTTGACAATACAAATAGTATACATTTCATTTTTACACCAAAGCACTTACTGCAAACCTAATGGAAACACCTTAGGTTAACTTTCCACATGATTATGAGTAGTTTGAAAGTTGTTTCATGGCTGTACACATCAACACAAAAAAGTTGTTATCTCAGTGAATAGAATGCTTTGACATAAAAGTAGTATACATTTCAATTGTACTCAAAAGTCCTGACTGCAAACCTAATGGAAACACCTTAGGTTAACTTTCCACATGATTATGAGTAGTTTGAAAGCTGTTTCATGGCTGTATACATCAACACAAAAAAGTTGTTATCTCAGGGCATGCAATGCTTAGACAATACAATTAGTATACATTTCAATTTTACAGCAAAGCACTTACTGCAAACCTAATGGAAACACTTTAGGTTAACTTCCCACATGATTCTGAGATGTCTGAAAGTTGTTTCATACTTGTGCACATAAAGACAAAAAAGTTGATTTCACAGTGAATACAATGCTTTGACATAAGAGTAGTATACATTTCAATTGTACTCAAAAGTCCTGACTGCAAACCTAATGGATACAGCTTAGGTTAACTTTCCACATGATTATGCGTAGTTTGAAAGCTGTTTCATGGCTGTATACATCAACACAAAAAAGTTGTTAACTCAGTGCATGCAATGCTTAGACAATACAAATAGTATACATTTCAATTTTACAGCAAAGCACTTTCTGCAAAACTAATGGAAACACTTTAGGTTAACTTCCCACATGATTCTGAGATGTCTGAAAGTTGTTTCATACCTGTGCACATAAAGACAAAAAAGTTGATTTCACAGTGAATAGAATGCTTTGACATAAAAGTAGTATACATTTCAATTGTACTCAAAAGTCCTGACTGCAAACCTAATGGAAACACCTTAGGTTAATTTTCCACATGAGTATGACCAGGTTTAAAGTTGTTTCATGCCTCAGTTCATCAAGACAAAAAAGTTTCTTTCTCAGTGCTACTATGCTCTGACATTAAGGTAGTATACATCTCAATTTTACTCCAAAGTACTTACTGCAAACAAATGGAAACACCTTAGGTTAACTTCCCACATGATTATTAGCAGTTTGAAAGTTGTTTCCTGGCTGTACACATCAACACAAAAAAGTTGTTATCTCAGTGCATGTAATGCTTAGACAATACAAATAGTATACATTTCAATTTTACACCAAAGCACTTACTGCAAAACTAATGGAAACACTTTAGGTTAACTTCCCACATGATTCTGAGATGTCTGAAAGTTGTTTCATACCTGTGCACATAGAGACAAAAAAGTTGATTTCACAGTGAATAGAATGCTTTGACATAAAAGTAGTATACATTTCAATTGTACTCAAAAGTCCTGACTGCAAACCTAATGGAAACACCTTAGGTTAACTTTCCACATGAGTATGACCAGGTTTAAAGTAGTTTCATGCCTCAGTTCATCAAGACAAAAAAGTTTCTTTCTCAGTGCTACTATGCTCTGACATTAAGGTAGTATACATCTCAATTTTACTCCAAAGTACTTACTGCAAACAAATGGAAACACCTAAGGTTAACTTCCCACATGATTATTAGTAGTTTGAAAGTTGTTTCCTGGCTGTACACATCAACACAAAAAAGTTGTTATCTCAGTGCATGCAATGCTTAGACAATACAAATAGTATACATTTCAATTTTACACCAAAGCACTTACTGCAAAACTAATGGAAACACTTTAGGTTAACTTCCCACATGATTCTGAGATGTCTGAAAGTTGTTTCATACCTGTGCACATAAAGACAAAAAAGTTGATTTCACAGTGAATAGAATGCTTTGACATAAAAGTAGTATACATTTCAATTGTACTCAAAAGTCCTGACTGCAAACCTAATGGAAACACCTTAGGTTAATTTTCCACATGAGTATGACCAGGTTTAAAGTTGTTTCATGCCTCAGTTCATCAAGACAAAAAAGTTTCTTTCTCAGTGCTACTATGCTCTGACATTAAGGTAGTATACATCTCAATTTTACTCCAAAGTACTTACTGCAAACAAATGGAAACACCTTAGGTTAACTTCCCACATGATTATTAGCAGTTTGAAAGTTGTTTCCTGGCTGTACACATCAACACAAAAAAGTTGTTATCTCAGTGCATGTAATGCTTAGACAATACAAATAGTATACATTTCAATTTTACAGCAAAGCACTTACTGCAAAACTAATGGAAACACTTTAGGTTAACTTCCCACATGATTCTGAGATGTCTGAAAGTTCTTTCATACCTGTGCACATAGAGACAAAAAAGTTGATTTCACAGTGAATAGAATGCTTTGACATAAAAGTAGTATACATTTCAATTGTACTCAAAAGTCCTGACTGCAAACCTAATGGAAACACCTTAGGTTAACTTTCCACATGAGTATGACCAGGTTTAAAGTAGTTTCATGCCTCAGTTCATCAAGACAAAAAAGTTTCTTTCTCAGTGCTACTATGCTCTGACATTAAGGTAGTATACATCTCAATTTTACTCCAAAGTACTTACTGCAAACAAATGGAAACACCTAAGGTTAACTTCCCACATGATTATTAGTAGTTTGAAAGTTGTTTCCTGGCTGTACACATCAACACAAAAAAGTTGTTATCTCAGTGCATGCAATGCTTAGACAATACAAATAATATACATTTCAATTTTACACCAAAGCACTTACTGCAAATCTAATGGAAACACTTTAGATTAACTTCCCACATGATTCTGAGATGTCTGAAAGTTGATTCATACGTGTGCACATCAAGACAAAAAAGTTGTTTTCTCAGTGCATGCAAAGCTTAGACAATACAAATAGCATACATTTCAATTTTCCACCAAAGCACTTACTGCAAACCTAATGGAAACACTTTAGGTTAACTTCCCACATGATTCTGAGATGTCTGAAAGTTGTTTTTTACCTGTGCACATAAAGACAAAAATGTTGATTTCACAGTGAATAGAATGCTTTGACATAAAAGTAGTATACATTTCAATTGTACTCAAAAGTCCTGACTGCAAACCTAATGGATACAGCTTAGGTTAACTTTCCGCATGATTATGAGTAGTTTGAAAGCTGTTTCATGGCTGTATACATCAACACAAAAAAGTTGTTATCTCAGGGCATGCAATGCTTAGACAATACAATTAGTATACATTTCAATTTTACAGCAAAGCACTTACTGCAAACCTAATGGAAACACTTTAGGTTAACTTCCCACATGATTCTGAGATGTCTGAAAGTTGTTTCATACTTGTGCACATAAAGACAAAAAAGTTGATTTCACAGTGAATACAATGCTTTGACATAAGAGTAGTATACATTTCAATTGTACTCAAAAGTCCTGACTGCAAACCTAATGGATACAGCTTAGGTTAACTTTCCACATGATTATGAGTAGTTCGAAAGCTGTTTCATGGCTGTACACATCAACACAAAAAAGTTGTTATCTCAGTGCATGCAATGCTTAGTCAATACAATTAGTATACATTTCAATTTTACAACAAAGCACTTACTGCAAACCTAATGGAAACACTTTAGGTTAACTTCCCACATGATTCTGAGATGTCTGAAAGTTGTTTCATACCTGTGCACATAAAGACAAAAAAGTTGTTTTCTCAGTGCATGCAAAGCTTTGACAATACAAATAGTATACATTTCATTTTTACACCAAAGCACTTACTGCAAACCTAATGGAAACACTTTAGGTTAACTTCTCACATGATTATGAGTAGTTTGAAAGTTGTTTCATGGCTGTACACATCAACACAAAACAGTTGCTATCTCAGTGCATGCAATGCTTAGAGAATACAAA
Organism: Mobula birostris; assembly: GCF_030028105.1. Classification (NCBI taxonomy): domain Eukaryota; kingdom Metazoa; phylum Chordata; class Chondrichthyes; order Myliobatiformes; family Myliobatidae; genus Mobula; species Mobula birostris. Next base: position 51,899 of record NW_027274235.1, on the reverse strand, counting down.
TAGTATACATTTCAATTTTACACCAAAGTCCTTACTGCAAACCTAATGGAAACAACTTAGATTAACTTCCCACATGATTCTGAGATGTCTGAAAGTTGTTTCATACCTGTGCACATCAAGACAAAAAAGTTGTTTTCTCAGTGCATGCAATGCTTTTACAATACATATAGAATACATTTCAATTTTACACCAAAGCACTTACTGCAAACCTAATGGAAACACCTTAGGTTAACTTTCCACATGATTCTGAGATGTCTGAAAGTTGTTTCATACCTGTGCACATAAAGACAAAAAAGTTGTTTTCTCAGTGCATGCAAAGCTTTGACAATACAAATAGTATACATTTCATTTTTACACCAAAGCACTTACTGCAAACCTAATGGAAACACCTTAGGTTAACTTTCCACATGATTATGAGTAGTTTGAAAGTTGTTTCATGGCTGTACACATCAACACAAAAAAGTTGTTATCTCAGTGAATAGAATGCTTTGACATAAAAGTAGTATACATTTCAATTGTACTCAAAAGTCCTGACTGCAAACCTAATGGAAACACCTTAGGTTAACTTTCCACATGAGTATGACTAGGTTTAAAGTTGTTTCATGCCTCAGTTCATCAAGACAAAAAAGTTTATTTCTCAGTGCTACTATGCTCTGACATTATGGTAGTATACATCTCAATTTTACTCCAAAGTACTTACTGCAATCAAATGGAAACACCTTAGGTTAACTTTCCACATGATTATGAGTAGTTTGAAAGTTGTTTCATGGCTGTACACATCAACACAAAAAAGTTGTTAACTCAGTGTATGCAATGCTTAGACAATACAAATAGTATACATTTCAATTTTACACCAAAGCACTTACTGCAAAACTAATGGAAACACTTTAGGTTAACTTCCCACATGATTCTGAGATGTCTGAAAGTTGTTTCATACCTGTGCACATAGAGACAAAAAAGTTGATTTCACAGTGAATAGAATGCTTTGACATAAAAGTAGTATACATTTCAATTGTACTCAAAAGTCCTGACTGCAAACCTAATGGAAACACCTTAGGTTAACTTTCCACATGAGTATTACCAGGTTTAAAGTAGTTTCATGCCTCAGTTCATCAAGACAAAAAAGTTTCTTTCTCAGTGCTACTATGCTCTGACATTAAGGTAGTATACATCTCAATTTTACTCCAAAGTACTTACTGCAAACAAATGGAAACACCTAAGGTTAACTTCCCACATGATTATTAGTAGTTTGAAAGTTGTTTCCTGGCTGTACACATCAACACAAAAAAGTTGTTATCTCAGTGCATGCAATGCTTAGACAATACAAATAATATACATTTCAATTTTACACCAAAGCACTTACTGCAAATCTAATGGAAACACTTTAGATTAACTTCCCACATGATTCTGAGATGTCTGAAAGTTGATTCATACGTGTGCACATCAAGACAAAAAAGTTGTTTTCTCAGTGCATGCAAAGCTTTGACAATACCAATAGTATACATTTCAATTTTACACCAAAGCACTTACTGCAAACCTAATGGAAACACCTTAGGTTAACTTTCCACATCATTATGAGTAGTTTGAAAGTTGTTTCATGGCTGTAGACATCAACACAAAAAAGTTGTTATCTCAGTGCATGCAATGCTTAGACAATACAAATAGCATACATTTCAATTTTCCACCAAAGCACTTACTGCAAACCTAATGGAAACACTTTAGGTTAACTTCCCACATGATTCTGAGATGTCTGAAAGTTGTTTTTTACCTGTGCACATAAAGACAAAAATGTTGATTTCACAGTGAATAGAATGCTTTGACATAAAAGTAGTATACATTTCAATTGTACTCAAAAGTCCTGACTGCAAACCTAATGGATACAGCTTAGGTTAACTTTCCGCATGATTATGAGTAGTTTGAAAGCTGTTTCATGGCTGTATACATCAACACAAAAAAGTTGTTATCTCAGGGCATGCAATGCTTAGACAATACAATTAGTATACATTTCAATTTTACAGCAAAGCACTTACTGCAAACCTAATGGAAACACTTTAGGTTAACTTCCCACATGATTCTGAGATGTCTGAAAGTTGTTTCATACTTGTGCACATAAAGACAAAAAAGTTGATTTCACAGTGAATACAATGCTTTGACATAAGAGTAGTATACATTTCAATTGTACTCAAAAGTCCTGACTGCAAACCTAATGGATACAGCTTAGGTTAACTTTCCACATGATTATGAGTAGTTCGAAAGCTGTTTCATGGCTGTACACATCAACACAAAAAAGTTGTTATCTCAGTGCATGCAATGCTTAGTCAATACAATTAGTATACATTTCAATTTTACAACAAAGCACTTACTGCAAACCTAATGGAAACACTTTAGGTTAACTTCCCACATGATTCTGAGATGTCTGAAAGTTGTTTCATACCTGTGCACATAAAGACAAAAAAGTTGTTTTCTCAGTGCATGCAAAGCTTTGACAATACAAATAGTATACATTTCATTTTTACACCAAAGCACTTACTGCAAACCTAATGGAAACACTTTAGGTTAACTTCTCACATGATTATGAGTAGTTTGAAAGTTGTTTCATGGCTGTACACATCAACACAAAACAGTTGCTATCTCAGTGCATGCAATGCTTAGAGAATACAAATAGTATACATTTCAATTTTACACCAAAGTCCTTACTGCAAACCTAATGGAAACAACTTAGATTAACTTCCCACATGATTCTGAGATGTCTGAAAGTTGTTTCATACCTGTGCACATCAAGACAAAAAAGTTGTTTTCTCAGTGCATGCAATGCTTTTACAATACATATAGAATACATTTCAATTTTACACCAAAGCACTTACTGCAAACCTAATGGAAACACCTTAGGTTAACTTTCCACATGATTCTGAGATGTCTGAAAGTTGTTTCATACCTGTGCACATAAAGACAAAAAAGTTGTTTTCTCAGTGCATGCAAAGCTTTGACAATACAAATAGTATACATTTCATTTTTACACCAAAGCACTTACTGCAAACCTAATGGAAACACCTTAGGTTAACTTTCCACATGATTATGAGTAGTTTGAAAGTTGTTTCATGGCTGTACACATCAACACAAAAAAGTTGTTATCTCAGTGAATAGAATGCTTTGACATAAAAGTAGTATACATTTCAATTGTACTCAAAAGTCCTGACTGCAAACCTAATGGAAACACCTTAGGTTAACTTTCCACATGATTATGAGTAGTTTGAAAGCTGTTTCATGGCTGTATACATCAACACAAAAAAGTTGTTATCTCAGGGCATGCAATGCTTAGACAATACAATTAGTATACATTTCAATTTTACAGCAAAGCACTTACTGCAAACCTAATGGAAACACTTTAGGTTAACTTCCCACATGATTCTGAGATGTCTGAAAGTTGTTTCATACTTGTGCACATAAAGACAAAAAAGTTGATTTCACAGTGAATACAATGCTTTGACATAAGAGTAGTATACATTTCAATTGTACTCAAAAGTCCTGACTGCAAACCTAATGGATACAGCTTAGGTTAACTTTCCACATGATTATGCGTAGTTTGAAAGCTGTTTCATGGCTGTATACATCAACACAAAAAAGTTGTTAACTCAGTGCATGCAATGCTTAGACAATACAAATAGTATACATTTCAATTTTACAGCAAAGCACTTTCTGCAAAACTAATGGAAACACTTTAGGTTAACTTCCCACATGATTCTGAGATGTCTGAAAGTTGTTTCATACCTGTGCACATAAAGACAAAAAAGTTGATTTCACAGTGAATAGAATGCTTTGACATAAAAGTAGTATACATTTCAATTGTACTCAAAAGTCCTGACTGCAAACCTAATGGAAACACCTTAGGTTAATTTTCCACATGAGTATGACCAGGTTTAAAGTTGTTTCATGCCTCAGTTCATCAAGACAAAAAAGTTTCTTTCTCAGTGCTACTATGCTCTGACATTAAGGTAGTATACATCTCAATTTTACTCCAAAGTACTTACTGCAAACAAATGGAAACACCTTAGGTTAACTTCCCACATGATTATTAGTAGTTTGAAAGTTGTTTCCTGGCTGTACACATCAACACAAAAAAGTTGTTATCTCAGTGCATGTAATGCTTAGACAATACAAATAGTATACATTTCAATTTTACACCAAAGCACTTACTGCAAAACTAATGGAAACACTTTAGGTTAACTTCCCACATGATTCTGAGATGTCTGAAAGTTGTTTCATACCTGTGCACATAGAGACAAAAAAGTTGATTTCACAGTGAATAGAATGCTTTGACATAAAAGTAGTATACATTTCAATTGTACTCAAAAGTCCTGACTGCAAACCTAATGGAAACACCTTAGGTTAACTTTCCACATGAGTATGACCAGGTTTAAAGTAGTTTCATGCCTCAGTTCATCAAGACAAAAAAGTTTATTTCTCAGTGCTACTATGCTCTGACATTAAGGTAGTATACATCTCAATTTTACTCCAAAGTACTTACTGCAATCAAATGGAAACACCTTAGGTTAACTTTCCACATGATTATGAGTAGTTTGAAAGTTGTTTCATGGCTGTACACATCAACACAAAAAAGTTGATAACTCAGTGCATGCAATGCTTAGACAATACAAATAGTATACATTTCAATTTTACACCAAAGCACTTACTGCAAAACTAATGGAAACACTTTAGGTTAACTTCCCACATGATTCTGAGATGTCTGAAAGTTGTTTCATACCTGTGCACATAAAGACAAAAAAGTTGATTTCACAGTGAATAGAATGCTTTGACATAAAAGTAGTATACATTTCAATTGTACTCAAAAGTCCTGACTGCAAACCTAATGGAAACACCTTAGGTTAATTTTCCACATGAGTATGACCAGGTTTAAAGTTGTTTCATGCCTCAGTTCATCAAGACAAAAAAGTTTCTTTCTCAGTGCTACTATGCTCTGACATTAAGGTAGTATACATCTCAATTTTACTCCAAAGTACTTACTGCAAACAAATGGAAACACCTTAGGTTAACTTCCCACATGATTATTAGCAGTTTGAAAGTTGTTTCCTGGCTGTACACATCAACACAAAAAAGTTGTTATCTCAGTGCATGTAATGCTTAGACAATACAAATAGTATACATTTCAATTTTACACCAAAGCACTTACTGCAAAACTAATGGAAACACTTTAGGTTAACTTCCCACATGATTCTGAGATGTCTGAAAGTTGTTTCATACCTGTGCACATAGAGACAAAAAAGTTGATTTCACAGTGAATAGAATGCTTTGACATAAAAGTAGTATACATTTCAATTGTACTCAAAAGTCCTGACTGCAAACCTAATGGAAACACCTTAGGTTAACTTTCCACATGAGTATGACCAGGTTTAAAGTAGTTTCATGCCTCAGTTCATCAAGACAAAAAAGTTTCTTTCTCAGTGCTACTATGCTCTGACATTAAGGTAGTATACATCTCAATTTTACTCCAAAGTACTTACTGCAAACAAATGGAAACACCTAAGGTTAACTTCCCACATGATTATTAGTAGTTTGAAAGTTGTTTCCTGGCTGTACACATCAACACAAAAAAGTTGTTATCTCAGTGCATGCAATGCTTAGACAATACAAATAGTATACATTTCAATTTTACACCAAAGCACTTACTGCAAATCTAATGGAAACACTTTAGATTAACTTCCCACATGATTCTGAGATGTCTGAAAGTTGATTCATACGTGTGCACATCAAGACAAAAAAGTTGTTTTCTCAGTGCATGCAAAGCTTTGACAATACCAATAGTATACATTTCAATTTTACACCAAAGCACTTACTGCAAACCTAATGGAAACACCTTAGGTTAACTTTCCACATCATTATGAGTAGTTTGAAAGTTGTTTCATGGCTGTAGACATCAACACAAAAAAGTTGTTATCTCAGTGCATGCAATGCTTAGACAATACAAATAGCATACATTTCAATTTTCCACCAAAGCACTTACTGCAAACCTAATGGAAACACTTTAGGTTAACTTCCCACATGATTCTGAGATGTCTGAAAGTTGTTTTTTACCTGTGCACATAAAGACAAAAATGTTGATTTCACAGTGAATAGAATGCTTTGACATAAAAGTAGTATACATTTCAATTGTACTCAAAAGTCCTGACTGCAAACCTAATGGATACAGCTTAGGTTAACTTTCCGCATGATTATGAGTAGTTTGAAAGCTGTTTCATGGCTGTATACATCAACACAAAAAAGTTGTTATCTCAGGGCATGCAATGCTTAGACAATACAATTAGTATACATTTCAATTTTACAGCAAAGCACTTACTGCAAACCTAATGGAAACACTTTAGGTTAACTTCCCACATGATTCTGAGATGTCTGAAAGTTGTTTCATACTTGTGCACATAAAGACAAAAAAGTTGATTTCACAGTGAATACAATGCTTTGACATAAGAGTAGTATACATTTCAATTGTACTCAAAAGTCCTGACTGCAAACCTAATGGATACAGCTTAGGTTAACTTTCCACATGATTATGAGTAGTTCGAAAGCTGTTTCATGGCTGTACACATCAACACAAAAAAGTTGTTATCTCAGTGCATGCAATGCTTAGTCAATACAATTAGTATACATTTCAATTTTACAACAAAGCACTTACTGCAAACCTAATGGAAACACTTTAGGTTAACTTCCCACATGATTCTGAGATGTCTGAAAGTTGTTTCATACCTGTGCACATAAAGACAAAAAAGTTGTTTTCTCAGTGCATGCAAAGCTTTGACAATACAAATAGTATACATTTCATTTTTACACCAAAGCACTTACTGCAAACCTAATGGAAACACTTTAGGTTAACTTCTCACATGATTATGAGTAGTTTGAAAGTTGTTTCATGGCTGTACACATCAACACAAAACAGTTGCTATCTCAGTGCATGCAATGCTTAGAGAATACAAATAGTATACATTTCAATTTTACACCAAAGTCCTTACTGCAAACCTAATGGAAACAACTTAGATTAACTTTCCACATGATTCTGAGATGTCTGAAAGTTGTTTCATACCTGTGCACATAAGACAAAAAAGTTGTTTTCTCAGTGCATGCAAAGCTTTGACAATACAATAGTATACATTTCATTTTTACACCAAAGCACTTACTGCAAACCTAATGGAAACACCTTAGGTTAACTTTCCACATGATTATGAGTAGTTTGAAAGTTGTTTCATGGCTGTACACATCAACACAAAAAAGTTGTTATCTCAGTGAATAGAATGCTTTGACATAAAAGTAGTATACATTTCAATTGTACTCAAAAGTCCTGACTGCAAACCTAATGGAAACACCTTAGGTTAACTTTCCACATGAGTATGACTAGGTTTAAAGTTGTTTCATGCCTCCGTTCATCAAGACAAAAAAGTTTATTTCTCAGTGCTACTATGCTCTGACATTAAGGTAGTATACATCTCAATTTTACTCCAAAGTACTTACTGCAATCAAATGGAAACACCTTAGGTTAACTTTCCACATGATTATGAGTAGTTTGAAAGTTGTTTCATGGCTGTACACATCAACACAAAAAAGTTGTTAACTCAGTGCATGCAATGCTTAGACAATACAAATAGTATACATTTCAATTTTACACCAAAGCACTTACTGCAAAACTAATGGAAACACTTTAGGTTAACTTCCCACATGATTCTGAGATGTCTGAAAGTTGTTTCATACCTGTGCACATAAAGACAAAAAAGTTGATTTCACAGTGAATAGAATGCTTTGACATAAAAGTAGTATACATTTCAATTGTACTCAAAAGTCCTGACTGCAAACCTAATGGAAACACCTTAGGTTAATTTTCCACATGAGTATGACCAGGTTTAAAGTTGTTTCATGCCTCAGTTCATCAAGACAAAAAAGTTTCTTTCTCAGTGCTACTATGCTCTGACATTAAGGTAGTATACATCTCAATTTTACTCCAAAGTACTTACTGCAAACAAATGGAAACACCTTAGGTTAACTTCCCACATGATTATTAGTAGTTTGAAAGTTGTTTCCTGGCTGTACACATCAACACAAAAAAGTTGTTATCTCAGTGCATGTAATGCTTAGACAATACAAATAGTATACATTTCAATTTTACACCAAAGCACTTACTGCAAAACTAATGGAAACACTTTAGGTTAACTTCCCACATGATTCTGAGATGTCTGAAAGTTCTTTCATACCTGTGCACATAGAGACAAAAAAGTTGATTTCACAGTGAATAGAATGCTTTGACATAAAAGTAGTATACATTTCAATTGTACTCAAAAGTCCTGACTGCAAACCTAATGGAAACACCTTAGGTTAACTTTCCACATGAGTATTACCAGGTTTAAAGTAGTTTCATGCCTCAGTTCATCAAGACAAAAAAGTTTCTTTCTCAGTGCTACTATGCTCTGACATTAAGGTAGTATACATCTCAATTTTACTCCAAAGTACTTACTGCAAACAAATGGAAACACCTAAGGTTAACTTCCCACATGATTATTAGTAGTTTGAAATTTGTTTCCTGGCTGTACACATCAACACAAAAAAGTTGTTATCTCAGTGCATGCAATGCTTAGTCAATACAATTAGTATACATTTCAATTTTACAGCAAAGCACTTACTGCAAACATAATGGAAACACTTTAGGTTAACTTCCCACATGATTCTGAGATGTCTGAAAGTTGTTTCATACCTGTGCACATAAAGACAAAAAAGTTGTTTTCTCAGTGCATGCAAAGCTTTGACAATACAAATAGTATACATTTCATTTTTACACCAAAGCACTTACTGCAAACCTAATGGAAACACCTTAGGTTAACTTTCCACATGATTATGAGTAGTTTGAAAGTTGTTTCATGGCTGTACACATCAACACAAAAAAGTTGTTATCTCAGTGAATAGAATGCTTTGACATAAAAGTAGTATACATTTCAATTGTACTCAAAAGTCCTGACTGCAAACCTAATGGAAACACCTTAGGTTAATTTTCCACATGAGTATGACCAGGTTTAAAGTTGTTTCATGCCTCAGTTCATCAAGACAAAAAAGTTTCTTTCTCAGTGCTACTATGCTCTGACATTAAGGTAGTATACATCTCAATTTTACTCCAAAGTACTTACTGCAAACAAATGGAAACACCTTAGGTTAACTTCCCACATGATTATTAGTAGTTTGAAAGTTGTTTCCTGGCTGTACACATCAACACAAAAAAGTTGTTATCTCAGTGCATGTAATGCTTAGACAATACAAATAGTATACATTTCAATTTTACACCAAAGCACTTACTGCAAAACTAATGGAAACACTTTAGGTTAACTTCCCACATGATTCTGAGATGTCTGAAAGTTGTTTCATACCTGTGCACATAGAGACAAAAAAGTTGATTTCACAGTGAATAGAATGCTTTGACATAAAAGTAGTATACATTTCAATTGTACTCAAAAGTCCTGACTGCAAACCTAATGGAAACACCTTAGGTTAACTTTCCACATGATTATGAGTAGTTTGAAAGTTGTTTCATGGCTGTACACATCAACACAAAAAAGTTGTTATCTCAGTGAATAGAATGCTTTGACATAAAAGTAGTATACATTTCAATTGTACTCAAAAGTCCTGACTGCAAACCTAATGGAAACACCTTAGGTTAACTTTCCACATCATTATGAGTAGTTTGAAAGTTGTTTCATGGCTGTACACATCAACACAAAAAAGTTGTTATCTCAGTGCATGCAATGCTTAGACAATACAAATAGCATACATTTCAATTTTCCACCAAAGCACTTACTGCAAACCTAATGGAAACACTTTAGGTTAACTTCCCACATGATTCTGAGATGTCTGAAAGTTGTTTTTTACCTGTGCACATAAAGACAAAAATGTTGATTTCACAGTGAATAGAATGCTTTGACATAAAAGTAGTATACATTTCAATTGTACTCAAAAGTCCTGACTGCAAACCTAATGGATACAGCTTAGGTTAACTTCCCACATGATTCTGAGATGTCTGAAAGTTGTTTCATAGCTGTGCACATCAAGACAAAAAAGTTGTTTTCTCAGTGCATGCAATGCTTTTAGAATACAAATAGTATACATTTCAATGTTACACCAAAGCACTTACTGCAAACCTAATGGAAACACCTTAGGTTAACTTTCCACATGATTATGAGTAGTTTCAAAGTTGTTTCATGTCTGTACACATCAACAAAAAAAAGTTGTTATCTCAGTGCATGCAATGCTTAGACAATACAAATAGCATACATTTCAATTTTCCACCAAAGCACTTACTGCAAACCTAATGGAAACACTTTAGATTAACTTCCCACATGATTCTGAGATGTCTGAAAGTTGTTTCATACCTGTGCACATCAAGACAAAAAAGTTGTTTTCTCAGTGCATGCAAAGCTTTGACAATACCAATAGTATACATTTCAATTTTACACCAAAGCACTTACTGCAAACCTAATGGAAACACCTTAGGTTAACTTTCCACATGATTATGAGTAGTTTGAAAGTTGTTTCATGGCTGTACACATCAACACAAAAAAGTTGTTATCTCAGTGCATGCAATGCTTAGACAATACAAATAGCATACATTTCAATTTTCCACCAAAGCACTTACTGCAAACCTAATGGAAACACTTTAGGTTAACTTTCCACATGATTCTGAGATGTCTGAAAGTTGTTTCATAGCTGTGCACATCAAGACAAAAAAGTTGTTTTCTCAGTGCATGCAATGCTTTTACAATACAAATAGTATACATTTCAATGTTACACCAAAGCACTTACTGCAAACCTAATGGAAACACCTTAGGTTAACTTTCCACATGATTATGAGTAGTTTCAAAGTTGTTGCATGTCTGTACACATCAACAAAAAAAAGTTGTTATCTCAGTGCATGCAATGCTTAGACAATACAAATAGCATACATTTCAATTTTCCACCAAAGCACTTACTGCAAACCTAATGGAAACACTTTAGGTTAACTTCCCACATGATTCTGAGATGTCTGAAAGTTGTTTCATACTTGTGCACATAAAGACAAAAAAGTTGATTTCACAGTGAATAGAATGCTTTGACGTAAAAGTAGTATACATCTCAATTGTACTCAAAAGTCCTGACTGCAAACCTAATGGATACAGCTTAGGTTAACTTTCCACATGATTATGAGTAGTTTGAAAGCTTTTTCATGGCTGTATACATCAACACAAAAAAGTTGTTATCTCAGTGCATGCAATGCTTAGACAATACAATTAGTATACATTTCAATTTTACAGCAAAGCACTTACTGTAAACCTAATGGAAACACTTTAGGTTAACTTCCCACATGATTCTGAGATGTCTGAAAGTTGTTTCATACTTGTGCACATAAAGACAAAAAAGTTGATTTCACAGTGAATAGAATGCTTTGACATAAGAGTAGTATACATTTCAATTGTACTCAAAAGTCCTGACTGCAAACCTAATGGATACAGCTTAGGTTAACTTTCCACATGATTATGAGTAGTTCGAAAGCTGTTTCATGGCTGTACACATCAACACAAAAAAGTTGTTATCTCAGTGCATGCAATGCTTAGTCAATACAATTAGTATACATTTCAATTTTACAACAAAGCACTTACTGCAAACCTAATGGAAACACTTTAGGTTAACTTCCCACATGATTCTGAGATGTCTGAAAGTTGTTTCATACCTGTGCACATAAAGACATAAAAGTTGTTATCTCAGTGAATAGAATGCTTTGACATAAAAGTAGTATACATTTCAATTGTACTCAAAAGTCCTGACTGCAAACCTAATGGAAACACCTTAGGTTAACTTTCCACATGAGTATGACTAGGTTTAAAGTTGTTTCATGCCTCAGTTCATCAAGACAAAAAAGTTTATTTCTCAGTGCTACTATGCTCTGACATTAAGGTAGTATACATCTCAATTTTACTCCAAAGTACTTACTGCAATCAAATGGAAACACCTTAGGTTAACTTTCCACATGATTATGAGTAGTTTGAAAGTTGTTTCATGGCTGTACACATCAACACAAAAAAGTTGTTAACTCAGTGCATGCAATGCTTAGACAATACAAATAGTATACATTTCAATTTTACACCAAAGCACTTACTGCAAAACTAATGGAAACACTTTAGGTTAACTTCCCACATGATTCTGAGATGTCTGAAAGTTGTTTCATACCTGTGCACATAAAGACAAAAAAGTTGATTTCACAGTGAATAGAATGCTTTGACATAAAAGTAGTATACATTTCAATTGTACTCAAAAGTCCTGACTGCAAACCTAATGGAAACACCTTAGGTTAATTTTCCACATGAGTATGACCAGGTTTAAAGTTGTTTCATGCCTCAGTTCATCAAGACAAAAAAGTTTCTTTCTCAGTGCTACTATGCTCTGACATTAAGGTAGTATACATCTCAATTTTACTCCAAAGTACTTACTGCAAACAAATGGAAACACCTAAGGTTAACTTCCCACATGATTATTAGTAGTTTGAAAGTTGTTTCCTGGCTGTACACATCAACACAAAAAAGTTGTTATCTCAGTGCATGCAATGCTTAGACAATACAAATAGTATACATTTCAATTTTACACCAAAGCACTTACTGCAAATCTAATGGAAACACTTTAGATTAACTTCCGACATGATTCTGAGATGTCTGAAAGTTGATTCATACGTGTGCACATCAAGACAAAAAAGTTGTTTTCTCAGTGCATGCAAAGCTTTGACAATACCAATAGTATACATTTCAATTTTACACCAAAGCACTTACTGCAAACCTAATGGAAACACCTTAGGTTAACTTTCCACATCATTATGAGTAGTTTGAAAGTTGTTTCATGGCTGTAGACATCAACACAAAAAAGTTGTTATCTCAGTGCATGCAATGCTTAGACAATACAAATAGCATACATTTCAATTTTCCACCAAAGCACTTACTGCAAACCTAATGGAAACACTTTAGGTTAACTTCCCACATGATTCTGAGATGTCTGAAAGTTGTTTTTTACCTGTGCACATAAAGACAAAAATGTTGATTTCACAGTGAATAGAATGCTTTGACATAAAAGTAGTATACATTTCAATTGTACTCAAAAGTCCTGACTGCAAACCTAATGGATACAGCTTAGGTTAACTTTCCGCATGATTATGAGTAGTTTGAAAGCTGTTTCATGGCTGTATACATCAACACAAAAAAGTTGTTATCTCAGGGCATGCAATGCTTAGACAATACAATTAGTATACATTTCAATTTTACAGCAAAGCACTTACTGCAAACCTAATGGAAACACTTTAGGTTAACTTCCCACATGATTCTGAGATGTCTGAAAGTTGTTTCATACTTGTGCACATAAAGACAAAAAAGTTGATTTCACAGTGAATACAATGCTTTGACATAAGAGTAGTATACATTTCAATTGTACTCAAAAGTCCTGACTGCAAACCTAATGGATACAGCTTAGGTTAACTTTCCACATGATTATGAGTAGTTCGAAAGCTGTTTCATGGCTGTACACATCAACACAAAAAAGTTGTTATCTCAGTGCATGCAATGCTTAGTCAATACAATTAGTATACATTTCAATTTTACAACAAAGCACTTACTGCAAACCTAATGGAAACACTTTAGGTTAACTTCCCACATGATTCTGAGATGTCTGAAAGTTGTTTCATACCTGTGCACATAAAGACAAAAAAGTTGTTTTCTCAGTGCATGCAAAGCTTTGACAATACAAATAGTATACATTTCATTTTTACACCAAAGCACTTACTGCAAACCTAATGGAAACACTTTAGGTTAACTTCTCACATGATTATGAGTAGTTTGAAAGTTGTTTCATGGCTGTACACATCAACACAAAACAGTTGCTATCTCAGTGCATGCAATGCTTAGAGAATACAAATAGTATACATTTCAATTTTACACCAAAGTCCTTACTGCAAACCTAATGGAAACAACTTAGATTAACTTTCCACATGATTCTGAGATGTCTGAAAGTTGTTTCATACCTGTGCACATAAAGACAAAAAAGTTGTTTTCTCAGTGCATGCAAAGCTTTGACAATACAATAGTATACATTTCATTTTTACACCAAAGCACTTACTGCAAACCTAATGGAAACACCTTAGGTTAACTTTCCACATGATTATGAGTAGTTTGAAAGTTGTTTCATGGCTGTACACATCAACACAAAAAAGTTGTTATCTCAGTGAATAGAATGCTTTGACATAAAAGTAGTATACATTTCAATTGTACTCAAAAGTCCTGACTGCAAACCTAATGGAAACACCTTAGGTTAACTTTCCACATGAGTATGACTAGGTTTAAAGTTGTTTCATGCCTCAGTTCATCAAGACAAAAAAGTTTATTTCTCAGTGCTACTATGCTCTGACATTAAGGTAGTATACATCTCAATTTTACTCCAAAGTACTTACTGCAATCAAATGGAAACACCTTAGGTTAACTTTCCACATGATTATGAGTAGTTTGAAAGTTGTTTCATGGCTGTACACATCAACACAAAAAAGTTGTTAACTCAGTGCATGCAATGCTTAGACAATACAAATAGTATACATTTCAATTTTACACCAAAGCACTTACTGCAAAACTAATGGAAACACTTTAGGTTAACTTCCCACATGATTCTGAGATGTCTGAAAGTTGTTTCATACCTGTGCACATAAAGACAAAAAAGTTGATTTCACAGTGAATAGAATGCTTTGACATAAAAGTAGTATACATTTCAATTGTACTCAAAAGTCCTGACTGCAAACCTAATGGAAACACCTTAGGTTAATTTTCCACATGAGTATGACCAGGTTTAAAGTTGTTTCATGCCTCAGTTCATCAAGACAAAAAAGTTTCTTTCTCAGTGCTACTATGCTCTGACATTAAGGTAGTATACATCTCAATTTTACTCCAAAGTACTTACTGCAAACAAATGGAAACACCTTAGGTTAACTTCCCACATGATTATTAGTAGTTTGAAAGTTGTTTCCTGGCTGTACACATCAACACAAAAAAGTTGTTATCTCAGTGCATGTAATGCTTAGACAATACAAATAGTATACATTTCAATTTTACACCAAAGCACTTACTGCAAAACTAATGGAAACACTTTAGGTTAACTTCCCACATGATTCTGAGATGTCTGAAAGTTCTTTCATACCTGTGCACATAGAGACAAAAAAGTTGATTTCACAGTGAATAGAATGCTTTGACATAAAAGTAGTATACATTTCAATTGTACTCAAAAGTCCTGACTGCAAACCTAATGGAAACACCTTAGGTTAACTTTCCACATGAGTATTACCAGGTTTAAAGTAGTTTCATGCCTCAGTTCATCAAGACAAAAAAGTTTCTTTCTCAGTGCTACTATGCTCTGACATTAAGGTAGTATACATCTCAATTTTACTCCAAAGTACTTACTGCAAACAAATGGAAACACCTAAGGTTAACTTCCCACATGATTATTAGTAGTTTGAAATTTGTTTCCTGGCTGTACACATCAACACAAAAAAGTTGTTATCTCAGTGCATGCAATGCTTAGTCAATACAATTAGTATACATTTCAATTTTACAGCAAAGCACTTACTGCAAACATAATGGAAACACTTTAGGTTAACTTCCCACATGATTCTGAGATGTCTGAAAGTTGTTTCATACCTGTGCACATAGAGACAAAAAAGTTGATTTCACAGTGAATAGAATGCTTTGACATAAAAGTAGTATACATTTCAATTGTACTCAAAAGTCCTGACTGCAAACCTAATGGAAACACCTTAGGTTAACTTTCCACATGATTATGAGTAGTTTGAAAGTTATTTCATGGCTGTACACATCAACACAAAAAAGTTGTTATCTCAGTGAATAGAATGCTTTGACATAAAAGTAGTATACATTTCAATTGTACTCAAAAGTCCTGACTGCAAACCTAATGGAAACACCTTAGGTTAACTTTCCACATCATTATGAGTAGTTTGAAAGTTGTTTCATGGCTGTACACATCAACACAAAAAAGTTGTTATCTCAGTGCATGCAATGCTTAGACAATACAAATAGCATACATTTCAATTTTCCACCAAAGCACTTACTGCAAACCTAATGGAAACACTTTAGGTTAACTTCCCACATGATTCTGAGATGTCTGAAAGTTGTTTTTTACCTGTGCACATAAAGACAAAAATGTTGATTTCACAGTGAATAGAATGCTTTGACATAAAAGTAGTATACATTTCAATTGTACTCAAAAGTCCTGACTGCAAACCTAATGGATACAGCTTAGGTTAACTTCCCACATGATTCTGAGATGTCTGAAAGTTGTTTCATAGCTGTGCACATCAAGACAAAAAAGTTGTTTTCTCAGTGCATGCAATGCTTTTAGAATACAAATAGTATACATTTCAATGTTACACCAAAGCACTTACTGCAAACCTAATGGAAACACCTTAGGTTAACTTTCCACATGATTATGAGTAGTTTCAAAGTTGTTTCATGTCTGTACACATCAACAAAAAAAAGTTGTTGTCTCAGTGCATGCAATGCTTAGACAATACAAATAGCATACATTTCAATTTTCCACCAAAGCACTTACTGCAAACCTAATGGAAACACTTTAGATTAACTTCCCACATGATTCTGAGATGTCTGAAAGTTGTTTCATACCTGTGCACATCAAGACAAAAAAGTTGTTTTCTCAGTGCATGCAAAGCTTTGACAATACCAATAGTATACATTTCAATTTTACACCAAAGCACTTACTGCAAACCTAATGGAAACACCTTAGGTTAACTTTCCACATGATTATGAGTAGTTTGAAAGTTGTTTCATGGCTGTACACATCAACACAAAAAAGTTGTTATCTCAGTGCATGCAATGCTTAGACAATACAAATAGCATACATTTCAATTTTCCACCAAAGCACTTACTGCAAACCTAATGGAAACACTTTAGGTTAACTTCCCACATGATTCTGAGATGTCTGAAAGTTGTTTCATAGCTGTGCACATCAAGACAAAAAAGTTGTTTTCTCAGTGCATGCAATGCTTTTACAATACAAATAGTATACATTTCAATGTTACACCAAAGCACTTACTGCAAACCTAATGGAAACACCTTAGGTTAACTTTCCACATGATTATGAGTAGTTTCAAAGTTGTTGCATGTCTGTACACATCAACAAAAAAAAGTTGTTATCTCAGTGCATGCAATGCTTAGACAATACAAATAGCATACATTTCAATTTTCCACCAAAGCACTTACTGCAAACCTAATGGAAACACTTTAGGTTAACTTCCCACATGATTCTGAGATGTCTGAAAGTTGTTTCATACTTGTGCACATAAAGACAAAAAAGTTGATTTCACAGTGAATAGAATGCTTTGACGTAAAAGTAGTATACATCTCAATTGTACTCAAAAGTCCTGACTGCAAACCTAATGGATACAGCTTAGGTTAACTTTCCACATGATTATGAGTAGTTTGAAAGCTTTTTCATGGCTGTATACATCAACACAAAAAAGTTGTTATCTCAGTGCATGCAATGCTTAGACAATACAATTAGTATACATTTCAATTTTACAGCAAAGCACTTACTGTAAACCTAATGGAAACACTTTAGGTTAACTTCCCACATGATTCTGAGATGTCTGAAAGTTGTTTCATACTTGTGCACATAAAGACAAAAAAGTTGATTTCACAGTGAATAGAATGCTTTGACATAAGAGTAGTATACATTTCAATTGTACTCAAAAGTCCTGACTGCAAAGCTAATGGATACAGCTTAGGTTAACTTTCCACATGATTATGAGTAGTTCGAAAGCTGTTTCATGGTTGTACACATCAACACAAAAAAGTTGTTATCTCAGTGCATGCAATGCTTAGTCAATACAATTAGTATACATTTCAATTTTACAACAAAGCACTTACTGCAAACCTAATGGAAACACTTTAGGTTAACTTCCCACATGATTCTGAGATGTCTGAAAGTTGTTTCATACCTGTGCACATAAAGACATAAAAGTTGTTATCTCAGTGAATAGAATGCTTTGACATAAAAGTAGTATACATTTCAATTGTACTCAAAAGTCCTGACTGCAAACCTAATGGAAACACCTTAGGTTAACTTTCCACATGAGTATGACTAGGTTTAAAGTTGTTTCATGCCTCAGTTCATCAAGACAAAAAAGTTTATTTCTCAGTGCTACTATGCTCTGACATTAAGGTAGTATACATCTCAATTTTACTCCAAAGTACTTACTGCAATCAAATGGAAACACCTTAGGTTAACTTTCCACATGATTATGAGTAGTTTGAAAGTTGTTTCATGGCTGTACACATCAACACAAAAAAGTTGTTAACTCAGTGCATGCAATGCTTAGACAATACAAATAGTATACATTTCAATTTTACACCAAAGCACTTACTGCAAAACTAATGGAAACACTTTAGGTTAACTTCCCACATGATTCTGAGATGTCTGAAAGTTGTTTCATACCTGTGCACATAAAGACAAAAAAGTTGATTTCACAGTGAATAGAATGCTTTGACATAAAAGTAGTATACATTTCAATTGTACTCAAAAGTCCTGACTGCAAACCTAATGGAAACACCTTAGGTTAATTTTCCACATGAGTATGACCAGGTTTAAAGTTGTTTCATGCCTCAGTTCATCAAGACAAAAAAGTTTCTTTCTCAGTGCTACTATGCTCTGACATTAAGGTAGTATACATCTCAATTTTACTCCAAAGTACTTACTGCAAACAAATGGAAACACCTTAGGTTAACTTCCCACATGATTATTAGTAGTTTGAAAGTTGTTTCCTGGCTGTACACATCAACACAAAAAAGTTGTTATCTCAGTGCATGTAATGCTTAGACAATACAAATAGTATACATTTCAATTTTACACCAAAGCACTTACTGCAAAACTAATGGAAACACTTTAGGTTAACTTCCCACATGATTCTGAGATGTCTGAAAGTTGTTTCATACCTGTGCACATAGAGACAAAAAAGTTGATTTCACAGTGAATAGAATGCTTTGACATAAAAGTAGTATACATTTCAATTGTACTCAAAAGTCCTGACTGCAAACCTAATGGAAACACCTTAGGTTAACTTTCCACATGAGTATTACCAGGTTTAAAGTAGTTTCATGCCTCAGTTCATCAAGACAAAAAAGTTTCTTTCTCAGTGCTACTATGCTCTGACATTAAGGTAGTATACATCTCAATTTTACTCCAAAGTACTTACTGCAAACAAATGGAAACACCTAAGGTTAACTTCCCACATGATTATTAGTAGTTCGAAAGCTGTTTCATGGCTGTACACATCAACACAAAAAAGTTGTTATCTCAGTGCATGCAATGCTTAGTCAATACAATTAGTATACATTTCAATTTTACAACAAAGCACTTACTGCAAACCTAATGGAAACACTTTAGGTTAACTTCCCACATGATTCTGAGATGTCTGAAAGTTGTTTCATACCTGTGCACATAAAGACAAAAAAGTTGTTTTCTCAGTGCATGCAAAGCTTTGACAATACAAATAGTATACATTTCATTTTTACACCAAAGCACTTACTGCAAACCTAATGGAAACACTTTAGGTTAACTTCTCACATGATTATGAGTAGTTTGAAAGTTGTTTCATGGCTGTACACATCAACACAAAACAGTTGCTATCTCAGTGCATGCAATGCTTGGAGAATACAAATAGTATACATTTCAATTTTACACCAAAGTCCTTACTGCAAACCTAATGGAAACAACTTAGATTAACTTCCCACATGATTCTGAGATGTCTGAAAGTTGTTTCATACCTGTGCACATCAAGACAAAAAAGTTGTTTTCTCAGTGCATGCAATGCTTTTACAATACATATAGAATACATTTCAATTTTACACCAAAGCACTTACTGCAAACCTAATGGAAACACCTTAGGTTAACTTTCCACATGATTCTGAGATGTCTGAAAGTTGTTTCATACCTGTGCACATAAAGACAAAAAAGTTGTTTTCTCAGTGCATGCAAAGCTTTGACAATACAAATAGTATACATTTCATTTTTACACCAAAGCACTTACTGCAAACCTAATGGAAACACCTTAGGTTAACTTTCCACATGATTATGAGTAGTTTGAAAGTTGTTTCATGGCTGAACACATCAACACAAAAAAGTTGTTATCTCAGTGAATAGAATGCTTTGACATAAAAGTAGTATACATTTCAATTGTACTCAAAAGTCCTGACTGCAAACCTAATGGAAACACCTTAGGTTAACTTTCCACATGAGTATGACTAGGTTTAAAGTTGTTTCATGCCTCAGTTCATCAAGACAAAAAAGTTTATTTCTCAGTGCTACTATGCTCTGACATTAAGGTAGTATACATCTCAATTTTACTCCAAAGTACTTACTGCAATCAAATGGAAACACCTTAGGTTAACTTTCCACATGATTATGAGTAGTTTGAAAGTTGTTTCATGGCTGTACACATCAACACAAAAAAGTTGATAACTCAGTGCATGCAATGCTTAGACAATACAAATAGTATACATTTCAATTTTACACCAAAGCACTTACTGCAAAACTAATGGAAACACTTTAGGTTAACTTCCCACATGATTCTGAGATGTCTGAAAGTTGTTTCATACCTGTGCACATAAAGACAAAAAAGTTGATTTCACAGTGAATAGAATGCTTTGACATAAAAGTAGTATACATTTCAATTGTACTCAAAAGTCCTGACTGCAAACCTAATGGAAACACCTTAGGTTAATTTTCCACATGAGTATGACCAGGTTTAAAGTTGTTTCATGCCTCAGTTCATCAAGACAAAAAAGTTTCTTTCTCAGTGCTACTATGCTCTGACATTAAGGTAGTATACATCTCAATTTTACTCCAAAGTACTTACTGCAAACAAATGGAAACACCTTAGGTTAACTTCCCACATGATTATTAGCAGTTTGAAAGTTGTTTCCTGGCTGTACACATCAACACAAAAAAGTTGTTATCTCAGTGCATGTAATGCTTAGACAATACAAATAGTATACATTTCAATTTTACACCAAAGCACTTACTGCAAAACTAATGGAAACACTTTAGGTTAACTTCCCACATGATTCTGAGATGTCTGAAAGTTCTTTCATACCTGTGCACATAGAGACAAAAAAGTTGATTTCACAGTGAATAGAATGCTTTGACATAAAAGTAGTATACATTTCAATTGTACTCAAAAGTCCTGACTGCAAACCTAATGGAAACACCTTAGGTTAACTTTCCACATGATTATGAGTAGTTTGAAAGTTGTTTCATGGCTGTACACATCAACACAAAAAAGTTGTTATCTCAGTGAATAGAATGCTTTGACATAAAAGTAGTATACATTTCAATTGTACTCAAAAGTCCATACTGCAAACCTAATGGAAACACCTTAGGTTAACTTTCCACATCATTATGAGTAGTTTGAAAGTTGTTTCATGGCTGTACACATCAACACAAAAAAGTTGTTATCTCAGTGCATGCAATGCTTAGACAATACAAATAGCATACATTTCAATTTTCCACCAAAGCACTTACTGCAAACCTAATGGAAACACTTTAGGTTAACTTCCCACATGATTCTGAGATGTCTGAAAGTTGTTTTTTACCTGTGCACATAAAGACAAAAATGTTGATTTCACAGTGAATAGAATGCTTTGACATAAAAGTAGTATACATTTCAATTGTACTCAAAAGTCCTGACTGCAAACCTAATGGATACAGCTTAGGTTAACTTCCCACATGATTCTGAGATGTCTGAAAGTTGTTTCATAGCTGTGCACATCAAGACAAAAAAGTTGTTTTCTCAGTGCATGCAATGCTTTTAGAATACAAATAGTATACATTTCAATGTTACACCAAAGCACTTACTGCAAACCTAATGGAAACACCTTAGGTTAACTTTCCACATGATTATGAGTAGTTTCAAAGTTGTTTCATGTCTGTACACATCAACAAAAAAAAGTTGTTATCTCAGTGCATGCAATGCTTAGACAATACAAATAGCATACATTTCAATTTTCCACCAAAGCACTTACTGCAAACCTAATGGAAACACTTTAGATTAACTTCCCACATGATTCTGAGATGTCTGAAAGTTGTTTCATACCTGTGCACATCAAGACAAAAAAGTTGTTTTCTCAGTGCATGCAAAGCTTTGACAATACCAATAGTATACATTTCAATTTTACACCAAAGCACTTACTGCAAACCTAATGGAAACACCTTAGGTTAACTTTCCACATGATTATGAGTAGTTTGAAAGTTGTTTCATGGCTGTACACATCAACACAAAAAAGTTGTTATCTCAGTGCATGCAATGCTTAGACAATACAAATAGCATACATTTCAATTTTCCACCAAAGCACTTACTGCAAACCTAATGGAAACACTTTAGGTTAACTTTCCACATGATTCTGAGATGTCTGAAAGTTGTTTCATAGCTGTGCACATCAAGACAAAAAAGTTGTTTTCTCAGTGCATGCAATGCTTTTACAATACAAATAGTATACATTTCAATGTTACACCAAAGCACTTACTGCAAACCTAATGGAAACACCTTAGGTTAACTTTCCACATGATTATGAGTAGTTTCAAAGTTGTTGCATGTCTGTACACATCAACAAAAAAAAGTTGTTATCTCAGTGCATGCAATGCTTAGACAATACAAATAGCATACATTTCAATTTTCCACCAAAGCACTTACTGCAAACCTAATGGAAACACTTTAGGTTAACTTCCCACATGATTCTGAGATGTCTGAAAGTTGTTTCATACTTGTGCACATAAAGACAAAAAAGTTGATTTCACAGTGAATAGAATGCTTTGACGTAAAAGTAGTATACATCTCAATTGTACTCAAAAGTCCTGACTGCAAACCTAATGGATACAGCTTAGGTTAACTTTCCACATGATTATGAGTAGTTTGAAAGCTTTTTCATGGCTGTATACATCAACACAAAAAAGTTGTTATCTCAGTGCATGCAATGCTTAGACAATACAATTAGTATACATTTCAATTTTACAGCAAAGCACTTACTGTAAACCTAATGGAAACACTTTAGGTTAACTTCCCACATGATTCTGAGATGTCTGAAAGTTGTTTCATACTTGTGCACATAAAGACAAAAAAGTTGATTTCACAGTGAATAGAATGCTTTGACATAAGAGTAGTATACATTTCAATTGTACTCAAAAGTCCTGACTGCAAACCTAATGGATACAGCTTAGGTTAACTTTCCACATGATTATGAGTAGTTCGAAAGCTGTTTCATGGCTGTACACATCAACACAAAAAAGTTGTTATCTCAGTGCATGCAATGCTTAGTCAATACAATTAGTATACATTTCAATTTTACAACAAAGCACTTACTGCAAACCTAATGGAAACACTTTAGGTTAACTTCCCACATGATTCTGAGATGTCTGAAAGTTGTTTCATACCTGTGCACATAAAGACATAAAAGTTGTTATCTCAGTGAATAGAATGCTTTGACATAAAAGTAGTATACATTTCAATTGTACTCAAAAGTCCTGACTGCAAACCTAATGGAAACACCTTAGGTTAACTTTCCACATGAGTATGACTAGGTTTAAAGTTGTTTCATGCCTCAGTTCATCAAGACAAAAAAGTTTATTTCTCAGTGCTACTATGCTCTGACATTAAGGTAGTATACATCTCAATTTTACTCCAAAGTACTTACTGCAATCAAATGGAAACACCTTAGGTTAACTTTCCACATGATTATGAGTAGTTTGAAAGTTGTTTCATGGCTGTACACATCAACACAAAAAAGTTGTTAACTCAGTGCATGCAATGCTTAGACAATACAAATAGTATACATTTCAATTTTACACCAAAGCACTTACTGCAAAACTAATGGAAACACTTTAGGTTAACTTCCCACATGATTCTGAGATGTCTGAAAGTTGTTTCATACCTGTGCACATAAAGACAAAAAAGTTGATTTCACAGTGAATAGAATGCTTTGACATAAAAGTAGTATACATTTCAATTGTACTCAAAAGTCCTGACTGCAAACCTAATGGAAACACCTTAGGTTAATTTTCCACATGAGTATGACCAGGTTTAAAGTTGTTTCATGCCTCAGTTCATCAAGACAAAAAAGTTTCTTTCTCAGTGCTACTATGCTCTGACATTAAGGTAGTATACATCTCAATTTTACTCCAAAGTACTTACTGCAAACAAATGGAAACACCTAAGGTTAACTTCCCACATGATTATTAGTAGTTTGAAAGTTGTTTCCTGGCTGTACACATCAACACAAAAAAGTTGTTATCTCAGTGCATGCAATGCTTAGACAATACAAATAGTATACATTTCAATTTTACACCAAAGCACTTACTGCAAATCTAATGGAAACACTTTAGATTAACTTCCGACATGATTCTGAGATGTCTGAAAGTTGATTCATACGTGTGCACATCAAGACAAAAAAGTTGTTTTCTCAGTGCATGCAAAGCTTTGACAATACCAATAGTATACATTTCAATTTTACACCAAAGCACTTACTGCAAACCTAATGGAAACACCTTAGGTTAACTTTCCACATCATTATGAGTAGTTTGAAAGTTGTTTCATGGCTGTAGACATCAACACAAAAAAGTTGTTATCTCAGTGCATGCAATGCTTAGACAATACAAATAGCATACATTTCAATTTTCCACCAAAGCACTTACTGCAAACCTAATGGAAACACTTTAGGTTAACTTCCCACATGATTCTGAGATGTCTGAAAGTTGTTTTTTACCTGTGCACATAAAGACAAAAATGTTGATTTCACAGTGAATAGAATGCTTTGACATAAAAGTAGTATACATTTCAATTGTACTCAAAAGTCCTGACTGCAAACCTAATGGATACAGCTTAGGTTAACTTTCCGCATGATTATGAGTAGTTTGAAAGCTGTTTCATGGCTGTATACATCAACACAAAAAAGTTGTTATCTCAGGGCATGCAATGCTTAGACAATACAATTAGTATACATTTCAATTTTACAGCAAAGCACTTACTGCAAACCTAATGGAAACACTTTAGGTTAACTTCCCACATGATTCTGAGATGTCTGAAAGTTGTTTCATACTTGTGCACATAAAGACAAAAAAGTTGATTTCACAGTGAATACAATGCTTTGACATAAGAGTAGTATACATTTCAATTGTACTCAAAAGTCCTGACTGCAAACCTAATGGATACAGCTTAGGTTAACTTTCCACATGATTATGAGTAGTTCGAAAGCTGTTTCATGGCTGTACACATCAACACAAAAAAGTTGTTATCTCAGTGCATGCAATGCTTAGTCAATACAATTAGTATACATTTCAATTTTACAACAAAGCACTTACTGCAAACCTAATGGAAACACTTTAGGTTAACTTCCCACATGATTCTGAGATGTCTGAAAGTTGTTTCATACCTGTGCACATAAAGACAAAAAAGTTGTTTTCTCAGTGCATGCAAAGCTTTGACAATACAAATAGTATACATTTCATTTTTACACCAAAGCACTTACTGCAAACCTAATGGAAACACTTTAGGTTAACTTCTCACATGATTATGAGTAGTTTGAAAGTTGTTTCATGGCTGTACACATCAACACAAAACAGTTGCTATCTCAGTGCATGCAATGCTTAGAGAATACAAATAGTATACATTTCAATTTTACACCAAAGTCCTTACTGCAAACCTAATGGAAACAACTTAGATTAACTTTCCACATGATTCTGAGATGTCTGAAAGTTGTTTCATACCTGTGCACATAAAGACAAAAAAGTTGTTTTCTCAGTGCATGCAAAGCTTTGACAATACAATAGTATACATTTCATTTTTACACCAAAGCACTTACTGCAAACCTAATGGAAACACCTTAGGTTAACTTTCCACATGATTATGAGTAGTTTGAAAGTTGTTTCATGGCTGTACACATCAACACAAAAAAGTTGTTATCTCAGTGAATAGAATGCTTTGACATAAAAGTAGTATACATTTCAATTGTACTCAAAAGTCCTGACTGCAAACCTAATGGAAACACCTTAGGTTAACTTTCCACATGAGTATGACTAGGTTTAAAGTTGTTTCATGCCTCAGTTCATCAAGACAAAAAAGTTTATTTCTCAGTGCTACTATGCTCTGACATTAAGGTAGTATACATCTCAATTTTACTCCAAAGTACTTACTGCAATCAAATGGAAACACCTTAGGTTAACTTTCCACATGATTATGAGTAGTTTGAAAGTTGTTTCATGGCTGTACACATCAACACAAAAAAGTTGTTAACTCAGTGCATGCAATGCTTAGACAATACAAATAGTATACATTTCAATTTTACACCAAAGCACTTACTGCAAAACTAATGGAAACACTTTAGGTTAACTTCCCACATGATTCTGAGATGTCTGAAAGTTGTTTCATACCTGTGCACATAAAGACAAAAAAGTTGATTTCACAGTGAATAGAATGCTTTGACATAAAAGTAGTATACATTTCAATTGTACTCAAAAGTCCTGACTGCAAACCTAATGGAAACACCTTAGGTTAATTTTCCACATGAGTATGACCAGGTTTAAAGTTGTTTCATGCCTCAGTTCATCAAGACAAAAAAGTTTCTTTCTCAGTGCTACTATGCTCTGACATTAAGGTAGTATACATCTCAATTTTACTCCAAAGTACTTACTGCAAACAAATGGAAACACCTTAGGTTAACTTCCCACATGATTATTAGTAGTTTGAAAGTTGTTTCCTGGCTGTACACATCAACACAAAAAAGTTGTTATCTCAGTGCATGTAATGCTTAGACAATACAAATAGTATACATTTCAATTTTACACCAAAGCACTTACTGCAAAACTAATGGAAACACTTTAGGTTAACTTCCCACATGATTCTGAGATGTCTGAAAGTTCTTTCATACCTGTGCACATAGAGACAAAAAAGTTGATTTCACAGTGAATAGAATGCTTTGACATAAAAGTAGTATACATTTCAATTGTACTCAAAAGTCCTGACTGCAAACCTAATGGAAACACCTTAGGTTAACTTTCCACATGAGTATTACCAGGTTTAAAGTAGTTTCATGCCTCAGTTCATCAAGACAAAAAAGTTTCTTTCTCAGTGCTACTATGCTCTGACATTAAGGTAGTATACATCTCAATTTTACTCCAAAGTACTTACTGCAAACAAATGGAAACACCTAAGGTTAACTTCCCACATGATTATTAGTAGTTTGAAATTTGTTTCCTGGCTGTACACATCAACACAAAAAAGTTGTTATCTCAGTGCATGCAATGCTTAGTCAATACAATTAGTATACATTTCAATTTTACAGCAAAGCACTTACTGCAAACATAATGGAAACACTTTAGGTTAACTTCCCACATGATTCTGAGATGTCTGAAAGTTGTTTCATACCTGTGCACATAAAGACAAAAAAGTTGTTTTCTCAGTGCATGCAAAGCTTTGACAATACAAATAGTATACATTTCATTTTTACACCAAAGCACTTACTGCAAACCTAATGGAAACACCTTAGGTTAACTTTCCACATGATTATGAGTAGTTTGAAAGTTGTTTCATGGCTGTACACATCAACACAAAAAAGTTGTTATCTCAGTGAATAGAATGCTTTGACATAAAAGTAGTATACATTTCAATTGTACTCAAAAGTCCTGACTGCAAACCTAATGGAAACACCTTAGGTTAATTTTCCACATGAGTATGACCAGGTTTAAAGTTGTTTCATGCCTCAGTTCATCAAGACAAAAAAGTTTCTTTCTCAGTGCTACTATGCTCTGACATTAAGGTAGTATACATCTCAATTTTACTCCAAAGTACTTACTGCAAACAAATGGAAACACCTTAGGTTAACTTCCCACATGATTATTAGTAGTTTGAAAGTTGTTTCCTGGCTGTACACATCAACACAAAAAAGTTGTTATCTCAGTGCATGTAATGCTTAGACAATACAAATAGTATACATTTCAATTTTACACCAAAGCACTTACTGCAAAACTAATGGAAACACTTTAGGTTAACTTCCCACATGATTCTGAGATGTCTGAAAGTTGTTTCATACCTGTGCACATAGAGACAAAAAAGTTGATTTCACAGTGAATAGAATGCTTTGACATAAAAGTAGTATACATTTCAATTGTACTCAAAAGTCCTGACTGCAAACCTAATGGAAACACCTTAGGTTAACTTTCCACATGATTATGAGTAGTTTGAAAGTTATTTCATGGCTGTACACATCAACACAAAAAAGTTGTTATCTCAGTGAATAGAATGCTTTGACATAAAAGTAGTATACATTTCAATTGTACTCAAAAGTCCTGACTGCAAACCTAATGGAAACACCTTAGGTTAACTTTCCACATCATTATGAGTAGTTTGAAAGTTGTTTCATGGCTGTACACATCAACACAAAAAAGTTGTTATCTCAGTGCATGCAATGCTTAGACAATACAAATAGCATACATTTCAATTTTCCACCAAAGCACTTACTGCAAACCTAATGGAAACACTTTAGGTTAACTTCCCACATGATTCTGAGATGTCTGAAAGTTGTTTTTTACCTGTGCACATAAAGACAAAAATGTTGATTTCACAGTGAATAGAATGCTTTGACATAAAAGTAGTATACATTTCAATTGTACTCAAAAGTCCTGACTGCAAACCTAATGGATACAGCTTAGGTTAACTTCCCACATGATTCTGAGATGTCTGAAAGTTGTTTCATAGCTGTGCACATCAAGACAAAAAAGTTGTTTTCTCAGTGCATGCAATGCTTTTAGAATACAAATAGTATACATTTCAATGTTACACCAAAGCACTTACTGCAAACCTAATGGAAACACCTTAGGTTAACTTTCCACATGATTATGAGTAGTTTCAAAGTTGTTTCATGTCTGTACACATCAACAAAAAAAAGTTGTTGTCTCAGTGCATGCAATGCTTAGACAATACAAATAGCATACATTTCAATTTTCCACCAAAGCACTTACTGCAAACCTAATGGAAACACTTTAGATTAACTTCCCACATGATTCTGAGATGTCTGAAAGTTGTTTCATACCTGTGCACATCAAGACAAAAAAGTTGTTTTCTCAGTGCATGCAAAGCTTTGACAATACCAATAGTATACATTTCAATTTTACACCAAAGCACTTACTGCAAACCTAATGGAAACACCTTAGGTTAACTTTCCACATGATTATGAGTAGTTTGAAAGTTGTTTCATGGCTGTACACATCAACACAAAAAAGTTGTTATCTCAGTGCATGCAATGCTTAGACAATACAAATAGCATACATTTCAATTTTCCACCAAAGCACTTACTGCAAACCTAATGGAAACACTTTAGGTTAACTTTCCACATGATTCTGAGATGTCTGAAAGTTGTTTCATAGCTGTGCACATCAAGACAAAAAAGTTGTTTTCTCAGTGCATGCAATGCTTTTACAATACAAATAGTATACATTTCAATGTTACACCAAAGCACTTACTGCAAACCTAATGGAAACACCTTAGGTTAACTTTCCACATGATTATGAGTAGTTTCAAAGTTGTTGCATGTCTGTACACATCAACAAAAAAAAGTTGTTATCTCAGTGCATGCAATGCTTAGACAATACAAATAGCATACATTTCAATTTTCCACCAAAGCACTTACTGCAAACCTAATGGAAACACTTTAGGTTAACTTCCCACATGATTCTGAGATGTCTGAAAGTTGTTTCATACTTGTGCACATAAAGACAAAAAAGTTGATTTCACAGTGAATAGAATGCTTTGACGTAAAAGTAGTATACATCTCAATTGTACTCAAAAGTCCTGACTGCAAACCTAATGGATACAGCTTAGGTTAACTTTCCACATGATTATGAGTAGTTTGAAAGCTTTTTCATGGCTGTATACATCAACACAAAAAAGTTGTTATCTCAGTGCATGCAATGCTTAGACAATACAATTAGTATACATTTCAATTTTACAGCAAAGCACTTACTGTAAACCTAATGGAAACACTTTAGGTTAACTTCCCACATGATTCTGAGATGTCTGAAAGTTGTTTCATACTTGTGCACATAAAGACAAAAAAGTTGATTTCACAGTGAATAGAATGCTTTGACATAAGAGTAGTATACATTTCAATTGTACTCAAAAGTCCTGACTGCAAAGCTAATGGATACAGCTTAGGTTAACTTTCCACATGATTATGAGTAGTTCGAAAGCTGTTTCATGGCTGTACACATCAACACAAAAAAGTTGTTATCTCAGTGCATGCAATGCTTAGTCAATACAATTAGTATACATTTCAATTTTACAACAAAGCACTTACTGCAAACCTAATGGAAACACTTTAGGTTAACTTCCCACATGATTCTGAGATGTCTGAAAGTTGTTTCATACCTGTGCACATAAAGACATAAAAGTTGTTATCTCAGTGAATAGAATGCTTTGACATAAAAGTAGTATACATTTCAATTGTACTCAAAAGTCCTGACTGCAAACCTAATGGAAACACCTTAGGTTAACTTTCCACATGAGTATGACTAGGTTTAAAGTTGTTTCATGCCTCAGTTCATCAAGACAAAAAAGTTTATTTCTCAGTGCTACTATGCTCTGACATTAAGGTAGTATACATCTCAATTTTACTCCAAAGTACTTACTGCAATCAAATGGAAACACCTTAGGTTAACTTTCCACATGATTATGAGTAGTTTGAAAGTTGTTTCATGGCTGTACACATCAACACAAAAAAGTTGTTAACTCAGTGCATGCAATGCTTAGACAATACAAATAGTATACATTTCAATTTTACACCAAAGCACTTACTGCAAAACTAATGGAAACACTTTAGGTTAACTTCCCACATGATTCTGAGATGTCTGAAAGTTGTTTCATACCTGTGCACATAAAGACAAAAAAGTTGATTTCACAGTGAATAGAATGCTTTGACATAAAAGTAGTATACATTTCAATTGTACTCAAAAGTCCTGACTGCAAACCTAATGGAAACACCTTAGGTTAATTTTCCACATGAGTATGACCAGGTTTAAAGTTGTTTCATGCCTCAGTTCATCAAGACAAAAAAGTTTCTTTCTCAGTGCTACTATGCTCTGACATTAAGGTAGTATACATCTCAATTTTACTCCAAAGTACTTACTGCAAACAAATGGAAACACCTTAGGTTAACTTCCCACATGATTATTAGTAGTTTGAAAGTTGTTTCCTGGCTGTACACATCAACACAAAAAAGTTGTTATCTCAGTGCATGTAATGCTTAGACAATACAAATAGTATACATTTCAATTTTACACCAAAGCACTTACTGCAAAACTAATGGAAACACTTTAGGTTAACTTCCCACATGATTCTGAGATGTCTGAAAGTTGTTTCATACCTGTGCACATAGAGACAAAAAAGTTGATTTCACAGTGAATAGAATGCTTTGACATAAAAGTAGTATACATTTCAATTGTACTCAAAAGTCCTGACTGCAAACCTAATGGAAACACCTTAGGTTAACTTTCCACATGAGTATTACCAGGTTTAAAGTAGTTTCATGCCTCAGTTCATCAAGACAAAAAAGTTTCTTTCTCAGTGCTACTATGCTCTGACATTAAGGTAGTATACATCTCAATTTTACTCCAAAGTACTTACTGCAAACAAATGGAAACACCTAAGGTTAACTTCCCACATGATTATTAGTAGTTCGAAAGCTGTTTCATGGCTGTACACATCAACACAAAAAAGTTGTTATCTCAGTGCATGCAATGCTTAGTCAATACAATTAGTATACATTTCAATTTTACAACAAAGCACTTACTGCAAACCTAATGGAAACACTTTAGGTTAACTTCCCACATGATTCTGAGATGTCTGAAAGTTGTTTCATACCTGTGCACATAAAGACAAAAAAGTTGTTTTCTCAGTGCATGCAAAGCTTTGACAATACAAATAGTATACATTTCATTTTTACACCAAAGCACTTACTGCAAACCTAATGGAAACACTTTAGGTTAACTTCTCACATGATTATGAGTAGTTTGAAAGTTGTTTCATGGCTGTACACATCAACACAAAACAGTTGCTATCTCAGTGCATGCAATGCTTGGAGAATACAAATAGTATACATTTCAATTTTACACCAAAGTCCTTACTGCAAACCTAATGGAAACAACTTAGATTAACTTCCCACATGATTCTGAGATGTCTGAAAGTTGTTTCATACCTGTGCACATCAAGACAAAAAAGTTGTTTTCTCAGTGCATGCAATGCTTTTACAATACATATAGAATACATTTCAATTTTACACCAAAGCACTTACTGCAAACCTAATGGAAACACCTTAGGTTAACTTTCCACATGATTCTGAGATGTCTGAAAGTTGTTTCATACCTGTGCACATAAAGACAAAAAAGTTGTTTTCTCAGTGCATGCAAAGCTTTGACAATACAAATAGTATACATTTCATTTTTACACCAAAGCACTTACTGCAAACCTAATGGAAACACCTTAGGTTAACTTTCCACATGATTATGAGTAGTTTGAAAGTTGTTTCATGGCTGAACACATCAACACAAAAAAGTTGTTATCTCAGTGAATAGAATGCTTTGACATAAAAGTAGTATACATTTCAATTGTACTCAAAAGTCCTGACTGCAAACCTAATGGAAACACCTTAGGTTAACTTTCCACATGAGTATGACTAGGTTTAAAGTTGTTTCATGCCTCAGTTCATCAAGACAAAAAAGTTTATTTCTCAGTGCTACTATGCTCTGACATTAAGGTAGTATACATCTCAATTTTACTCCAAAGTACTTACTGCAATCAAATGGAAACACCTTAGGTTAACTTTCCACATGATTATGAGTAGTTTGAAAGTTGTTTCATGGCTGTACACATCAACACAAAAAAGTTGATAACTCAGTGCATGCAATGCTTAGACAATACAAATAGTATACATTTCAATTTTACACCAAAGCACTTACTGCAAAACTAATGGAAACACTTTAGGTTAACTTCCCACATGATTCTGAGATGTCTGAAAGTTGTTTCATACCTGTGCACATAAAGACAAAAAAGTTGATTTCACAGTGAATAGAATGCTTTGACATAAAAGTAGTATACATTTCAATTGTACTCAAAAGTCCTGACTGCAAACCTAATGGAAACACCTTAGGTTAATTTTCCACATGAGTATGACCAGGTTTAAAGTTGTTTCATGCCTCAGTTCATCAAGACAAAAAAGT
This sequence comes from Mobula birostris, assembly GCF_030028105.1. Lineage (NCBI taxonomy): Eukaryota > Metazoa > Chordata > Chondrichthyes > Myliobatiformes > Myliobatidae > Mobula > Mobula birostris. The sequence goes on along the minus strand of NW_027274235.1, from coordinate 18,524 downwards.
TTCTTTCTCAGTGCTACTATGCTCTGACATTAAGGTAGTATACATCTCAATTTTACTCCAAAGTACTTACTGCAAACAAATGGAAACACCTTAGGTTAACTTCCCACATGATTATTAGCAGTTTGAAAGTTGTTTCCTGGCTGTACACATCAACACAAAAAAGTTGTTATCTCAGTGCATGTAATGCTTAGACAATACAAATAGTATACATTTCAATTTTACACCAAAGCACTTACTGCAAAACTAATGGAAACACTTTAGGTTAACTTCCCACATGATTCTGAGATGTCTGAAAGTTCTTTCATACCTGTGCACATAGAGACAAAAAAGTTGATTTCACAGTGAATAGAATGCTTTGACATAAAAGTAGTATACATTTCAATTGTACTCAAAAGTCCTGACTGCAAACCTAATGGAAACACCTTAGGTTAACTTTCCACATGAGTATGACCAGGTTTAAAGTAGTTTCATGCCTCAGTTCATCAAGACAAAAAAGTTTCTTTCTCAGTGCTACTATGCTCTGACATTAAGGTAGTATACATCTCAATTTTACTCCAAAGTACTTACTGCAAACAAATGGAAACACCTAAGGTTAACTTCCCACATGATTATTAGTAGTTTGAAAGTTGTTTCCTGGCTGTACACATCAACACAAAAAAGTTGTTATCTCAGTGCATGCAATGCTTAGACAATACAAATAGTATACATTTCAATTTTACACCAAAGCACTTACTGCAAATCTAATGGAAACACTTTAGATTAACTTCCCACATGATTCTGAGATGTCTGAAAGTTGATTCATACGTGTGCACATCAAGACAAAAAAGTTGTTTTCTCAGTGCATGCAAAGCTTTGACAATACCAATAGTATACATTTCAATTTTACACCAAAGCACTTACTGCAAACCTAATGGAAACACCTTAGGTTAACTTTCCACATCATTATGAGTAGTTTGAAAGTTGTTTCATGGCTGTAGACATCAACACAAAAAAGTTGTTATCTCAGTGCATGCAATGCTTAGACAATACAAATAGCATACATTTCAATTTTCCACCAAAGCACTTACTGCAAACCTAATGGAAACACTTTAGGTTAACTTCCCACATGATTCTGAGATGTCTGAAAGTTGTTTTTTACCTGTGCACATAAAGACAAAAATGTTGATTTCACAGTGAATAGAATGCTTTGACATAAAAGTAGTATACATTTCAATTGTACTCAAAAGTCCTGACTGCAAACCTAATGGATACAGCTTAGGTTAACTTTCCGCATGATTATGAGTAGTTTGAAAGCTGTTTCATGGCTGTATACATCAACACAAAAAAGTTGTTATCTCAGGGCATGCAATGCTTAGACAATACAATTAGTATACATTTCAATTTTACAGCAAAGCACTTACTGCAAACCTAATGGAAACACTTTAGGTTAACTTCCCACATGATTCTGAGATGTCTGAAAGTTGTTTCATACTTGTGCACATAAAGACAAAAAAGTTGATTTCACAGTGAATACAATGCTTTGACATAAGGTAGTATACATTTCAATTGTACTCAAAAGTCCTGACTGCAAACCTAATGGATACAGCTTAGGTTAACTTTCCACATGATTATGAGTAGTTCGAAAGCTGTTTCATGGCTGTACACATCAACACAAAAAAGTTGTTATCTCAGTGCATGCAATGCTTAGTCAATACAATTAGTATACATTTCAATTTTACAACAAAGCACTTACTGCAAACCTAATGGAAACACTTTAGGTTAACTTCCCACATGATTCTGAGATGTCTGAAAGTTGTTTCATACCTGTGCACATAAAGACAAAAAAGTTGTTTTCTCAGTGCATGCAAAGCTTTGACAATACAAATAGTATACATTTCATTTTTACACCAAAGCACTTACTGCAAACCTAATGGAAACACTTTAGGTTAACTTCTCACATGATTATGAGTAGTTTGAAAGTTGTTTCATGGCTGTACACATCAACACAAAACAGTTGCTATCTCAGTGCATGCAATGCTTAGAGAATACAAATAGTATACATTTCAATTTTACACCAAAGTCCTTACTGCAAACCTAATGGAAACAACTTAGATTAACTTCCCACATGATTCTGAGATGTCTGAAAGTTGTTTCATACCTGTGCACATCAAGACAAAAAAGTTGTTTTCTCAGTGCATGCAATGCTTTTACAATACATATAGAATACATTTCAATTTTACACCAAAGCACTTACTGCAAACCTAATGGAAACACCTTAGGTTAACTTTCCACATGATTCTGAGATGACTGAAAGTTGTTTCATACCTGTGCACATAAAGACAAAAAAGTTGTTTTCTCAGTGCATGCAAAGCTTTGACAATACAAATAGTATACATTTCATTTTTACACCAAAGCACTTACTGCAAACCTAATGGAAACACCTTAGGTTAACTTTCCACATGATTATGAGTAGTTTGAAAGTTGTTTCATGGCTGTACACATCAACACAAAAAAGTTGTTATCTCAGTGAATAGAATGCTTTGACATAAAAGTAGTATACATTTCAATTGTACTCAAAAGTCCTGACTGCAAACCTAATGGAAACACCTTAGGTTAACTTTCCACATGAGTATGACTAGGTTTAAAGTTGTTTCATGCCTCAGTTCATCAAGACAAAAAAGTTTATTTCTCAGTGCTACTATGCTCTGACATTAAGGTAGTATACATCTCAATTTTACTCCAAAGTACTTACTGCAATCAAATGGAAACACCTTAGGTTAACTTTCCACATGATTATGAGTAGTTTGAAAGTTGTTTCATGGCTGTACACATCAACACAAAAAAGTTGTTAACTCAGTGCATGCAATGCTTAGACAATACAAATAGTATACATTTCAATTTTACACCAAAGCACTTACTGCAAAACTAATGGAAACACTTTAGGTTAACTTCCCACATGATTCTGAGATGTCTGAAAGTTGTTTCATACCTGTGCACATAAAGACAAAAAAGTTGATTTCACAGTGAATAGAATGCTTTGACATAAAAGTAGTATACATTTCAATTGTACTCAAAAGTCCTGACTGCAAACCTAATGGAAACACCTTAGGTTAATTTTCCACATGAGTATGACCAGGTTTAAAGTTGTTTCATGCCTCAGTTCATCAAGACAAAAAAGTTTCTTTCTCAGTGCTACTATGCTCTGACATTAAGGTAGTATACATCTCAATTTTACTCCAAAGTACTTACTGCAAACAAATGGAAACACCTTAGGTTAACTTCCCACATGATTATTAGTAGTTTGAAAGTTGTTTCCTGGCTGTACACATCAACACAAAAAAGTTGTTATCTCAGTGCATGTAATGCTTAGACAATACAAATAGTATACATTTCAATTTTACAGCAAAGCACTTACTGCAAAACTAATGGAAACACTTTAGGTTAACTTCCCACATGATTCTGAGATGTCTGAAAGTTCTTTCATACCTGTGCACATAGAGACAAAAAAGTTGATTTCACAGTGAATAGAATGCTTTGACATAAAAGTAGTATACATTTCAATTGTACTCAAAAGTCCTGACTGCAAACCTAATGGAAACACCTTAGGTTAACTTTCCACATGAGTATGACCAGGTTTAAAGTAGTTTCATGCCTCAGTTCATCAAGACAAAAAAGTTTCTTTCTCAGTGCTACTATGCTCTGACATTAAGGTAGTATACATCTCAATTTTACTCCAAAGTACTTACTGCAAACAAATGGAAACACCTAAGGTTAACTTCCCACATGATTATTAGTAGTTTGAAAGTTGTTTCCTGGCTGTACACATCAACACAAAAAAGTTGTTTTCTCAGTGCATGCAAAGCTTTGACAATACCAATAGTATACATTTCAATTTTACACCAAAGCACTTACTGCAAACCTAATGGAAACACCTTAGGTTAACTTTCCACATCATTATGAGTAGTTTGAAAGTTGTTTCATGGCTGTAGACATCAACACAGAAAAGTTGTTATCTCAGTGCATGCAATGCTTAGACAATACAAATAGCATACATTTCAATTTTCCACCAAAGCACTTACTGCAAACCTAATGGAAACACTTTAGGTTAACTTCCCACATGATTCTGAGATGTCTGAAAGTTGTTTTTTACCTGTGCACATAAAGACAAAAATGTTGATTTCACAGTGAATAGAATGCTTTGACATAAAAGTAGTATACATTTCAATTGTACTCAAAAGTCCTGACTGCAAACCTAATGGATACAGCTTAGGTTAACTTTCCGCATGATTATGAGTAGTTTGAAAGCTGTTTCATGGCTGTATACATCAACACAAAAAAGTTGTTATCTCAGGGCATGCAATGCTTAGACAATACAATTAGTATACATTTCAATTTTACAGCAAAGCACTTACTGCAAACCTAATGGAAACACTTTAGGTTAACTTCCCACATGATTCTGAGATGTCTGAAAGTTGTTTCATACTTGTGCACATAAAGACAAAAAAGTTGATTTCACAGTGAATACAATGCTTTGACATAAGAGTAGTATACATTTCAATTGTACTCAAAAGTCCTGACTGCAAACCTAATGGATACAGCTTAGGTTAACTTTCCACATGATTATGAGTAGTTCGAAAGCTGTTTCATGGCTGTACACATCAACACAAAAAAGTTGTTATCTCAGTGCATGCAATGCTTAGTCAATACAATTAGTATACATTTCAATTTTACAACAAAGCACTTACTGCAAACCTAATGGAAACACTTTAGGTTAACTTCCCACATGATTCTGAGATGTCTGAAAGTTGTTTCATACCTGTGCACATAAAGACAAAAAAGTTGTTTTCTCAGTGCATGCAAAGCTTTGACAATACAAATAGTATACATTTCATTTTTACACCAAAGCACTTACTGCAAACCTAATGGAAACACTTTAGGTTAACTTCTCAGATGATTATGAGTAGTTTGAAAGTTGTTTCATGGCTGTACACATCAACACAAAACAGTTGCTATCTCAGTGCATGCAATGCTTAGAGAATACAAATAGTATACATTTCAATTTTACACCAAAGTCCTTACTGCAAACCTAATGGAAACAACTTAGATTAACTTCCCACATGATTCTGAGATGTCTGAAAGTTGTTTCATACCTGTGCACATCAAGACAAAAAAGTTGTTTTCTCAGTGCATGCAATGCTTTTACAATACATATAGAATACATTTCAATTTTACACCAAAGCACTTACTGCAAACCTAATGGAAACACCTTAGGTTAACTTTCCACATGATTCTGAGATGTCTGAAAGTTGTTTCATACCTGTGCACATAAAGACAAAAAAGTTGTTTTCTCAGTGCATGCAAAGCTTTGACAATACAAATAGTATACATTTCATTTTTACACCAAAGCACTTACTGCAAACCTAATGGAAACACCTTAGGTTAACTTTCCACATGATTATGAGTAGTTTGAAAGTTGTTTCATGGCTGAACACATCAACACAAAAAAGTTGTTATCTCAGTGAATAGAATGCTTTGACATAAAAGTAGTATACATTTCAATTGTACTCAAAAGTCCTGACTGCAAACCTAATGGAAACACCTTAGGTTAACTTTCCACATGAGTATGACTAGGTTTAAAGTTGTTTCATGCCTCAGTTCATCAAGACAAAAAAGTTTATTTCTCAGTGCTACTATGCTCTGACATTAAGGTAGTATACATCTCAATTTTACTCCAAAGTACTTACTGCAATCAAATGGAAACACCTTAGGTTAACTTTCCACATGATTATGAGTAGTTTGAAAGTTGTTTCATGGCTGTACACATCAACACAAAAAAGTTGATAACTCAGTGCATGCAATGCTTAGACAATACAAATAGTATACATTTCAATTTTACACCAAAGCACTTACTGCAAAACTAATGGAAACACTTTAGGTTAACTTCCCACATGATTCTGAGATGTCTGAAAGTTGTTTCATACCTGTGCACATAAAGACAAAAAAGTTGATTTCACAGTGAATAGAATGCTTTGACATAAAAGTAGTATACATTTCAATTGTACTCAAAAGTCCTGACTGCAAACCTAATGGAAACACCTTAGGTTAATTTTCCACATGAGTATGACCAGGTTTAAAGTTGTTTCATGCCTCAGTTCATCAAGACAAAAAAGTTTCTTTCTCAGTGCTACTATGCTCTGACATTAAGGTAGTATACATCTCAATTTTACTCCAAAGTACTTACTGCAAACAAATGGAAACACCTTAGGTTAACTTCCCACATGATTATTAGCAGTTTGAAAGTTGTTTCCTGGCTGTACACATCAACACAAAAAAGTTGTTATCTCAGTGCATGTAATGCTTAGACAATACAAATAGTATACATTTCAATTTTACACCAAAGCACTTACTGCAAAACTAATGGAAACACTTTAGGTTAACTTCCCACATGATTCTGAGATGTCTGAAAGTTCTTTCATACCTGTGCACATAGAGACAAAAAAGTTGATTTCACAGTGAATAGAATGCTTTGACATAAAAGTAGTATACATTTCAATTGTACTCAAAAGTCCTGACTGCAAACCTAATGGAAACACCTTAGGTTAACTTTCCACATGAGTATGACCAGGTTTAAAGTAGTTTCATGCCTCAGTACATCAAGACAAAAAAGTTTCTTTCTCAGTGCTACTATGCTCTGACATTAAGGTAGTATACATCTCAATTTTACTCCAAAGTACTTACTGCAAACAAATGGAAACACCTAAGGTTAACTTCCCACATGATTATTAGTAGTTTGAAAGTTGTTTCCTGGCTGTACACATCAACACAAAAAAGTTGTTATCTCAGTGCATGCAATGCTTAGACAATACAAATAGTATACATTTCAATTTTACACCAAAGCACTTACTGCAAATCTAATGGAAACACTTTAGATTAACTTCCCACATGATTCTGAGATGTCTGAAAGTTGATTCATACGTGTGCACATCAAGACAAAAAAGTTGTTTTCTCAGTGCATGCAAAGCTTTGACAATACCAATAGTATACATTTCAATTTTACACCAAAGCACTTACTGCAAACCTAATGGAAACACCTTAGGTTAACTTTCCACATCATTATGAGTAGTTTGAAAGTTGTTTCATGGCTGTAGACATCAACACAAAAAAGTTGTTATCTCAGTGCATGCAATGCTTAGACAATACAAATAGCATACATTTCAATTTTCCACCAAAGCACTTACTGCAAACCTAATGGAAACACTTTAGGTTAACTTCCCACATGATTCTGAGATGTCTGAAAGTTGTTTTTTACCTGTGCACATAAAGACAAAAATGTTGATTTCACAGTGAATAGAATGCTTTGACATAAAAGTAGTATACATTTCAATTGTACTCAAAAGTCCTGACTGCAAACCTAATGGATACAGCTTAGGTTAACTTTCCGCATGATTATGAGTAGTTTGAAAGCTGTTTCATGGCTGTATACATCAACACAAAAAAGTTGTTATCTCAGGGCATGCAATGCTTAGACAATACAATTAGTATACATTTCAATTTTACAGCAAAGCACTTACTGCAAACCTAATGGAAACACTTTAGGTTAACTTCCCACATGATTCTGAGATGTCTGAAAGTTTTTTCATACTTGTGCACATAAAGACAAAAAAGTTGATTTCACAGTGAATACAATGCTTTGACATAAGGTAGTATACATTTCAATTGTACTCAAAAGTCCTGACTGCAAACCTAATGGATACAGCTTAGGTTAACTTTCCACATGATTATGAGTAGTTCGAAAGCTGTTTCATGGCTGTACACATCAACACAAAAAAGTTGTTATCTCAGTGCATGCAATGCTTAGTCAATACAATTAGTATACATTTCAATTTTACAACAAAGCACTTACTGCAAACCTAATGGAAACACTTTAGGTTAACTTCCCACATGATTCTGAGATGTCTGAAAGTTGTTTCATACCTGTGCACATAAAGACAAAAAAGTTGTTTTCTCAGTGCATGCAAAGCTTTGACAATACAAATAGTATACATTTCATTTTTACACCAAAGCACTTACTGCAAACCTAATGGAAACACTTTAGGTTAACTTCTCACATGATTATGAGTAGTTTGAAAGTTGTTTCATGGCTGTACACATCAACACAAAACAGTTGCTATCTCAGTGCATGCAATGCTTAGAGAATACAAATAGTATACATTTCAATTTTACACCAAAGTCCTTACTGCAAACCTAATGGAAACAACTTAGATTAACTTCCCACATGATTCTGAGATGTCTGAAAGTTGTTTCATACCTGTGCACATCAAGACAAAAAAGTTGTTTTCTCAGTGCATGCAATGCTTTTACAATACATATAGAATACATTTCAATTTTACACCAAAGCACTTACTGCAAACCTAATGGAAACACCTTAGGTTAACTTTCCACATGATTCTGAGATGTCTGAAAGTTGTTTCATACCTGTGCACATAAAGACAAAAAAGTTGTTTTCTCAGTGCATGCAAAGCTTTGACAATACAAATAGTATACATTTCATTTTTACACCAAAGCACTTACTGCAAACCTAATGGAAACACCTTAGGTTAACTTTCCACATGATTATGAGTAGTTTGAAAGTTGTTTCATGGCTGTACACATCAACACAAAAAAGTTGTTATCTCAGTGAATAGAATGCTTTGACATAAAAGTAGTATACATTTCAATTGTACTCAAAAGTCCTGACTGCAAACCTAATGGAAACACCTTAGGTTAACTTTCCACATGAGTATGACTAGGTTTAAAGTTGTTTCATGCCTCAGTTCATCAAGACAAAAAAGTTTATTTCTCAGTGCTACTATGCTCTGACATTAAGGTAGTATACATCTCAATTTTACTCCAAAGTACTTACTGCAATCAAATGGAAACACCTTAGGTTAACTTTCCACATGATTATGAGTAGTTTGAAAGTTGTTTCATGGCTGTACACATCAACACAAAAAAGTTGTTAACTCAGTGCATGCAATGCTTAGACAATACAAATAGTATACATTTCAATTTTACACCAAAGCACTTACTGCAAAACTAATGGAAACACTTTAGGTTAACTTCCCACATGATTCTGAGATGTCTGAAAGTTGTTTCATACCTGTGCACATAAAGACAAAAAAGTTGATTTCACAGTGAATAGAATGCTTTGACATAAAAGTAGTATACATTTCAATTGTACTCAAAAGTCCTGACTGCAAACCTAATGGAAACACCTTAGGTTAATTTTCCACATGAGTATGACCAGGTTTAAAGTTGTTTCATGCCTCAGTTCATCAAGACAAAAAAGTTTCTTTCTCAGTGCTACTATGCTCTGACATTAAGGTAGTATACATCTCAATTTTACTCCAAAGTACTTACTGCAAACAAATGGAAACACCTTAGGTTAACTTCCCACATGATTATTAGTAGTTTGAAAGTTGTTTCCTGGCTGTACACATCAACACAAAAAAGTTGTTATCTCAGTGCATGTAATGCTTAGACAATACAAATAGTATACATTTCAATTTTACACCAAAGCACTTACTGCAAAACTAATGGAAACACTTTAGGTTAACTTCCCACATGATTCTGAGATGTCTGAAAGTTGTTTCATACCTGTGCACATAGAGACAAAAAAGTTGATTTCACAGTGAATAGAATGCTTTGACATAAAAGTAGTATACATTTCAATTGTACTCAAAAGTCCTGACTGCAAACCTAATGGAAACACCTTAGGTTAACTTTCCACATGAGTATTACCAGGTTTAAAATAGTTTCATGCCTCAGTTCATCAAGACAAAAAAGTTTCTTTCTCAGTGCTACTATGCTCTGACATTAAGGTAGTATACATCTCAATTTTACTCCAAAGTACTTACTGCAAACAAATGGAAACACCTAAGGTTAACTTCCCACATGATTATTAGTAGTTTGAAAGTTGTTTCCTGGCTGTACACATCAACACAAAAAAGTTGTTATCTCAGTGCATGCAATGCTTAGTCAATACAATTAGTATACATTTCAATTTTACAGCAAAGCACTTACTGCAAACCTAATGGAAACACTTTAGGTTAACTTCCCACATGATTCTGAGATGTCTGAAAGTTGTTTCATTCCTGTGCACATAAAGACAAAAAAGTTGTTTTCTCAGTGCATGCAAAGCTTTGACAATACAAATAGTATACATTTCATTTTTACACCAAAGCACTTACTGCAAACCTAATGGAAACACCTTAGGTTAACTTTCCACATGATTATGAGTAGTTTGAAAGTTGTTTCATGGCTGTACACATCAACACAAAAAAGTTGTTATCTCAGTGAATAGAATGCTTTGACATAAAAGTAGTATACATTTCAATTGTACTCAAAAGTCCTGACTGCAAACCTAATGGAAACACCTTAGGTTAACTTTCCACATGATTATGAGTAGTTTGAAAGCTGTTTCATGGCTGTATACATCAACACAAAAAAGTTGTTATCTCAGGGCATGCAATGCTTAGACAATACAATTAGTATACATTTCAATTTTACAGCAAAGCACTTACTGCAAACCTAATGGAAACACTTTAGGTTAACTTCCCACATGATTCTGAGATGTCTGAAAGTTGTTTCATACTTGTGCACATAAAGACAAAAAAGTTGATTTCACAGTGAATACAATGCTTTGACATAAGAGTAGTATACATTTCAATTGTACTCAAAAGTCCTGACTGCAAACCTAATGGATACAGCTTAGGTTAACTTTCCACATGATTATGAGTAGTTCGAAAGCTGTTTCATGGCTGTACACATCAACACAAAAAAGTTGTTATCTCAGTGCATGCAATGCTTAGTCAATACAATTAGTATACATTTCAATTTTACAACAAAGCACTTACTGCAAACCTAATGGAAACACTTTAGGTTAACTTCCCACATGATTCTGAGATGTCTGAAAGTTGTTTCATACCTGTGCACATAAAGACAAAAAAGTTGTTTTCTCAGTGCATGCAAAGCTTTGACAATACAAATAGTATACATTTCATTTTTACACCAAAGCACTTACTGCAAACCTAATGGAAACACTTTAGGTTAACTTCTCACATGATTATGAGTAGTTTGAAAGTTGTTTCATGGCTGTACACATCAACACAAAACAGTTGCTATCTCAGTGCATGCAATGCTTAGAGAATACAAATAGTATACATTTCAATTTTACACCAAAGTCCTTACTGCAAACCTAATGGAAACAACTTAGATTAACTTCCCACATGATTCTGAGATGTCTGAAAGTTGTTTCATACCTGTGCACATCAAGACAAAAAAGTTGTTTTCTCAGTGCATGCAATGCTTTTACAATACATATAGAATACATTTCAATTTTACACCAAAGCACTTACTGCAAACCTAATGGAAACACCTTAGGTTAACTTTCCACATGATTCTGAGATGTCTGAAAGTTGTTTCATACCTGTGCACATAAAGACAAAAAAGTTGTTTTCTCAGTGCATGCAAAGCTTTGACAATACAAATAGTATACATTTCATTTTTACACCAAAGCACTTACTGCAAACCTAATGGAAACACCTTAGGTTAACTTTCCACATGATTATGAGTAGTTTGAAAGTTGTTTCATGGCTGAACACATCAACACAAAAAAGTTGTTATCTCAGTGAATAGAATGCTTTGACATAAAAGTAGTATACATTTCAATTGTACTCAAAAGTCCTGACTGCAAACCTAATGGAAACACCTTAGGTTAACTTTCCACATGAGTATGACTAGGTTTAAAGTTGTTTCATGCCTCAGTTCATCAAGACAAAAAAGTTTATTTCTCAGTGCTACTATGCTCTGACATTAAGGTAGTATACATCTCAATTTTACTCCAAAGTACTTACTGCAATCAAATGGAAACACCTTAGGTTAACTTTCCACATGATTATGAGTAGTTTGAAAGTTGTTTCATGGCTGTACACATCAACACAAAAAAGTTGATAACTCAGTGCATGCAATGCTTAGACAATACAAATAGTATACATTTCAATTTTACACCAAAGCACTTACTGCAAAACTAATGGAAACACTTTAGGTTAACTTCCCACATGATTCTGAGATGTCTGAAAGTTGTTTCATACCTGTGCACATAAAGACAAAAAAGTTGATTTCACAGTGAATAGAATGCTTTGACATAAAAGTAGTATACATTTCAATTGTACTCAAAAGTCCTGACTGCAAACCTAATGGAAACACCTTAGGTTAATTTTCCACATGAGTATGACCAGGTTTAAAGTTGTTTCATGCCTCAGTTCATCAAGACAAAAAAGTTTCTTTCTCAGTGCTACTATGCTCTGACATTAAGGTAGTATACATCTCAATTTTACTCCAAAGTACTTACTGCAAACAAATGGAAACACCTTAGGTTAACTTCCCACATGATTATTAGCAGTTTGAAAGTTGTTTCCTGGCTGTACACATCAACACAAAAAAGTTGTTATCTCAGTGCATGTAATGCTTAGACAATACAAATAGTATACATTTCAATTTTACACCAAAGCACTTACTGCAAAACTAATGGAAACACTTTAGGTTAACTTCCCACATGATTCTGAGATGTCTGAAAGTTCTTTCATACCTGTGCACATAGAGACAAAAAAGTTGATTTCACAGTGAATAGAATGCTTTGACATAAAAGTAGTATACATTTCAATTGTACTCAAAAGTCCTGACTGCAAACCTAATGGAAACACCTTAGGTTAACTTTCCACATGAGTATGACCAGGTTTAAAGTAGTTTCATGCCTCAGTTCATCAAGACAAAAAAGTTTCTTTCTCAGTGCTACTATGCTCTGACATTAAGGTAGTATACATCTCAATTTTACTCCAAAGTACTTACTGCAAACAAATGGAAACACCTAAGGTTAACTTCCCACATGATTATTAGTAGTTTGAAAGTTGTTTCCTGGCTGTACACATCAACACAAAAAAGTTGTTATCTCAGTGCATGCAATGCTTAGACAATACAAATAGTATACATTTCAATTTTACACCAAAGCACTTACTGCAAATCTAATGGAAACACTTTAGATTAACTTCCCACATGATTCTGAGATGTCTGAAAGTTGATTCATACGTGTGCACATCAAGACAAAAAAGTTGTTTTCTCAGTGCATGCAAAGCTTTGACAATACCAATAGTATACATTACAATTTTACACCAAAGCACTTACTGCAAACCTAATGGAAACACCTTAGGTTAACTTTCCACATCATTATGAGTAGTTTGAAAGTTGTTTCATGGCTGTAGACATCAACACAAAAAAGTTGTTATCTCAGTGCATGCAATGCTTAGACAATACAAATAGCATACATTTCAATTTTCCACCAAAGCACTTACTGCAAACCTAATGGAAACACTTTAGGTTAACTTCCCACATGATTCTGAGATGTCTGAAAGTTGTTTTTTACCTGTGCACATAAAGACAAAAATGTTGATTTCACAGTGAATAGAATGCTTTGACATAAAAGTAGTATACATTTCAATTGTACTCAAAAGTCCTGACTGCAAACCTAATGGATACAGCTTAGGTTAACTTTCCGCATGATTATGAGTAGTTTGAAAGCTGTTTCATGGCTGTATACATCAACACAAAAAAGTTGTTATCTCAGGGCATGCAATGCTTAGACAATACAATTAGTATACATTTCAATTTTACAGCAAAGCACTTACTGCAAACCTAATGGAAACACTTTAGGTTAACTTCCCACATGATTCTGAGATGTCTGAAAGTTGTTTCATACCTGTGCACATAGAGACAAAAAAGTTGATTTCACAGTGAATAGAATGCTTTGACATAAAAGTAGTATACATTTCAATTGTACTCAAAAGTCCTGACTGCAAACCTAATGGAAACACCTTAGGTTAACTTTCCACATGAGTATTACCAGGTTTAAAATAGTTTCATGCCTCAGTTCATCAAGACAAAAAAGTTTCTTTCTCAGTGCTACTATGCTCTGACATTAAGGTAGTATACATCTCAATTTTACTCCAAAGTACTTACTGCAAACAAATGGAAACACCTAAGGTTAACTTCCCACATGATTATTAGTAGTTTGAAAGTTGTTTCCTGGCTGTACACATCAACACAAAAAAGTTGTTATCTCAGTGCATGCAATGCTTAGTCAATACAATTAGTATACATTTCAATTTTACAGCAAAGCACTTACTGCAAACCTAATGGAAACACTTTAGGTTAACTTCCCACATGATTCTGAGATGTCTGAAAGTTGTTTCATTCCTGTGCACATAAAGACAAAAAAGTTGTTTTCTCAGTGCATGCAAAGCTTTGACAATACAAATAGTATACATTTCATTTTTACACCAAAGCACTTACTGCAAACCTAATGGAAACACCTTAGGTTAACTTTCCACATGATTATGAGTAGTTTGAAAGTTGTTTCATGGCTGTACACATCAACACAAAAAAGTTGTTATCTCAGTGAATAGAATGCTTTGACATAAAAGTAGTATACATTTCAATTGTACTCAAAAGTCCTGACTGCAAACCTAATGGAAACACCTTAGGTTAACTTTCCACATGATTATGAGTAGTTTGAAAGCTGTTTCATGGCTGTATACATCAACACAAAAAAGTTGTTATCTCAGGGCATGCAATGCTTAGACAATACAATTAGTATACATTTCAATTTTACAGCAAAGCACTTACTGCAAACCTAATGGAAACACTTTAGGTTAACTTCCCACATGATTCTGAGATGTCTGAAAGTTGTTTCATACTTGTGCACATAAAGACAAAAAAGTTGATTTCACAGTGAATACAATGCTTTGACATAAGAGTAGTATACATTTCAATTGTACTCAAAAGTCCTGACTGCAAACCTAATGGATACAGCTTAGGTTAACTTTCCACATGATTATGAGTAGTTCGAAAGCTGTTTCATGGCTGTACACATCAACACAAAAAAGTTGTTATCTCAGTGCATGCAATGCTTAGTCAATACAATTAGTATACATTTCAATTTTACAACAAAGCACTTACTGCAAACCTAATGGAAACACTTTAGGTTAACTTCCCACATGATTCTGAGATGTCTGAAAGTTGTTTCATACCTGTGCACATAAAGACAAAAAAGTTGTTTTCTCAGTGCATGCAAAGCTTTGACAATACAAATAGTATACATTTCATTTTTACACCAAAGCACTTACTGCAAACCTAATGGAAACACTTTAGGTTAACTTCTCACATGATTATGAGTAGTTTGAAAGTTGTTTCATGGCTGTACACATCAACACAAAACAGTTGCTATCTCAGTGCATGCAATGCTTAGAGAATACAAATAGTATACATTTCAATTTTACACCAAAGTCCTTACTGCAAACCTAATGGAAACAACTTAGATTAACTTCCCACATGATTCTGAGATGTCTGAAAGTTGTTTCATACCTGTGCACATCAAGACAAAAAAGTTGTTTTCTCAGTGCATGCAATGCTTTTACAATACATATAGAATACATTTCAATTTTACACCAAAGCACTTACTGCAAACCTAATGGAAACACCTTAGGTTAACTTTCCACATGATTCTGAGATGTCTGAAAGTTGTTTCATACCTGTGCACATAAAGACAAAAAAGTTGTTTTCTCAGTGCATGCAAAGCTTTGACAATACAAATAGTATACATTTCATTTTTACACCAAAGCACTTACTGCAAACCTAATGGAAACACCTTAGGTTAACTTTCCACATGATTATGAGTAGTTTGAAAGTTGTTTCATGGCTGAACACATCAACACAAAAAAGTTGTTATCTCAGTGAATAGAATGCTTTGACATAAAAGTAGTATACATTTCAATTGTACTCAAAAGTCCTGACTGCAAACCTAATGGAAACACCTTAGGTTAACTTTCCACATGAGTATGACTAGGTTTAAAGTTGTTTCATGCCTCAGTTCATCAAGACAAAAAAGTTTATTTCTCAGTGCTACTATGCTCTGACATTAAGGTAGTATACATCTCAATTTTACTCCAAAGTACTTACTGCAATCAAATGGAAACACCTTAGGTTAACTTTCCACATGATTATGAGTAGTTTGAAAGTTGTTTCATGGCTGTACACATCAACACAAAAAAGTTGATAACTCAGTGCATGCAATGCTTAGACAATACAAATAGTATACATTTCAATTTTACACCAAAGCACTTACTGCAAAACTAATGGAAACACTTTAGGTTAACTTCCCACATGATTCTGAGATGTCTGAAAGTTGTTTCATACCTGTGCACATAAAGACAAAAAAGTTGATTTCACAGTGAATAGAATGCTTTGACATAAAAGTAGTATACATTTCAATTGTACTCAAAAGTCCTGACTGCAAACCTAATGGAAACACCTTAGGTTAATTTTCCACATGAGTATGACCAGGTTTAAAGTTGTTTCATGCCTCAGTTCATCAAGACAAAAAAGTTTCTTTCTCAGTGCTACTATGCTCTGACATTAAGGTAGTATACATCTCAATTTTACTCCAAAGTACTTACTGCAAACAAATGGAAACACCTTAGGTTAACTTCCCACATGATTATTAGCAGTTTGAAAGTTGTTTCCTGGCTGTACACATCAACACAAAAAAGTTGTTATCTCAGTGCATGTAATGCTTAGACAATACAAATAGTATACATTTCAATTTTACACCAAAGCACTTACTGCAAAACTAATGGAAACACTTTAGGTTAACTTCCCACATGATTCTGAGATGTCTGAAAGTTCTTTCATACCTGTGCACATAGAGACAAAAAAGTTGATTTCACAGTGAATAGAATGCTTTGACATAAAAGTAGTATACATTTCAATTGTACTCAAAAGTCCTGACTGCAAACCTAATGGAAACACCTTAGGTTAACTTTCCACATGAGTATGACCAGGTTTAAAGTAGTTTCATGCCTCAGTTCATCAAGACAAAAAAGTTTCTTTCTCAGTGCTACTATGCTCTGACATTAAGGTAGTATACATCTCAATTTTACTCCAAAGTACTTACTGCAAACAAATGGAAACACCTAAGGTTAACTTCCCACATGATTATTAGTAGTTTGAAAGTTGTTTCCTGGCTGTACACATCAACACAAAAAAGTTGTTATCTCAGTGCATGCAATGCTTAGACAATACAAATAGTATACATTTCAATTTTACACCAAAGCACTTACTGCAAATCTAATGGAAACACTTTAGATTAACTTCCCACATGATTCTGAGATGTCTGAAAGTTGATTCATACGTGTGCACATCAAGACAAAAAAGTTGTTTTCTCAGTGCATGCAAAGCTTTGACAATACCAATAGTATACATTTCAATTTTACACCAAAGCACTTACTGCAAACCTAATGGAAACACCTTAGGTTAACTTTCCACATCATTATGAGTAGTTTGAAAGTTGTTTCATGGCTGTAGACATCAACACAAAAAAGTTGTTATCTCAGTGCATGCAATGCTTAGACAATACAAATAGCATACATTTCAATTTTCCACCAAAGCACTTACTGCAAACCTAATGGAAACACTTTAGGTTAACTTCCCACATGATTCTGAGATGTCTGAAAGTTGTTTTTTACCTGTGCACATAAAGACAAAAATGTTGATTTCACAGTGAATAGAATGCTTTGACATAAAAGTAGTATACATTTCAATTGTACTCAAAAGTCCTGACTGCAAACCTAATGGATACAGCTTAGGTTAACTTTCCGCATGATTATGAGTAGTTTGAAAGCTGTTTCATGGCTGTATACATCAACACAAAAAAGTTGTTATCTCAGGGCATGCAATGCTTAGACAATACAATTAGTATACATTTCAATTTTACAGCAAAGCACTTACTGCAAACCTAATGGAAACACTTTAGGTTAACTTCCCACATGATTCTGAGATGTCTGAAAGTTGTTTCATACTTGTGCACATAAAGACAAAAAAGTTGATTTCACAGTGAATACAATGCTTTGACATAAGGTAGTATACATTTCAATTGTACTCAAAAGTCCTGACTGCAAACCTAATGGATACAGCTTAGGTTAACTTTCCACATGATTATGAGTAGTTCGAAAGCTGTTTCATGGCTGTACACATCAACACAAAAAAGTTGTTATCTCAGTGCATGCAATGCTTAGTCAATACAATTAGTATACATTTCAATTTTACAACAAAGCACTTACTGCAAACCTAATGGAAACACTTTAGGTTAACTTCCCACATGATTCTGAGATGTCTGAAAGTTGTTTCATACCTGTGCACATAAAGACAAAAAAGTTGTTTTCTCAGTGCATGCAAAGCTTTGACAATACAAATAGTATACATTTCATTTTTACACCAAAGCACTTACTGCAAACCTAATGGAAACACTTTAGGTTAACTTCTCACATGATTATGAGTAGTTTGAAAGTTGTTTCATGGCTGTACACATCAACACAAAACAGTTGCTATCTCAGTGCATGCAATGCTTAGAGAATACAAATAGTATACATTTCAATTTTACACCAAAGTCCTTACTG
>NW_027274234.1:70255-121206 GCF_030028105.1 Mobula birostris | reverse complement strand
CAGTGATCAGAATGGAGAGAGAGAGACAGTGAATACAATGGAGACAGAGAGACAGAGATCAGAATGAAGAGAGAGAGATAGTGATGAGAATGGAGAGAGAGACAGTGATCGGAATGGGAGAGAGAGACGGTGATATGAATGGAGCGAGAGAGAGAGTGATCCGAATGGAGAGAGAGGACTTTGATCAGAATGGAGAGAGAGAGACAGTGATGAGAATGGAGAGAGAGACAGTGATCAGAATGGAGAGAGAGACGGTGATACGAATGGAGAGAGAGACAGTGATCACAATGGAGGGAGAGACAGTGATCAGACTGGAGTAAGAAAGAGACAGTGATCAGAATGGAGAGAGACAGACAGTGATCAGTATGGAGAGAGAGATACGGCGAATAGAATGGAGAGAGAGAGACAGTGATCAGAATGGAGAGAGAGAGACAGTGATCAAATGGAGAGACAGTCATAAGAATGGAGAGAGAGAGATTGTGATCAGAATGGAGAGAGAGAGAGACAAAGATCAGAATGGAGAGAGAGTGACAGTGATCAGAATGGAGAGAGAGACAGTGATCAGAATGGAGAGAGTGAGACAGTGATCAGAATGGAGAGAGAGAGACAGTGAATGGAATGGAGAGAGAGACAGCGATCAGAATGGAGAGAGAGAGACAGTGAACAGAATGGAGAGAGAGAGACAGTGATCAGAATGGAGAGAGAGAGACAGTGATCAAATGGAGAGACAGTCATCAGAATAGAGAGAGAGAGATGGTGATCAGAATGGAGAGAGAGAGGAGTGAGAGACAAAGATCAGAATGGAGAGAGAGTGACAGTGATCAGAATGGAGAGAGAGACAGTGATCAGAATGGAGAGAGAGAGAGAGTGATCAGAATGGAGAGAGAGAGTGATCAGAATGGAGAGAGAGACGGTGATACGAATGGAGAGAGAGAGAGTGCTCCGAATGGAGAGAGAGACAGTGATCAGAATGGAGAGAGAGACAGTGATCACAATGGAGGGAGAGACTGTGATCAGAATGGAGAGAGAGAGACAGTGATCAGACTGGAGTAAGAAAGAGACAGTGATCAGAATGGAGAGAGACAGACAGTGATCAGTATGGAGAGAGAGATACGGTGATCAGAATGGAGAGAGAGAGACAGTGATCAGAATGGAGAGAGAGACAGTGATCAAATGGAGAGACAGTCATCAGAATGGAGAGAGAGTGACAGTGATCAGAATGGAGAGAGAGACAGTGATCAGAATGGAGAGAGAGAGACAGTGAATGGAATGGAGAGAGAGAGAGAGTGATCAGAATGGAGAGAGAGAGTGATCAGAATGGAGAGAGACAGTGATCAGAATGAAGAGAGATACAGTGATGAGAATGGAGAGAGAGACGGTGATATGAATGGAGAGAGAGACAGTGATCAGAATGGAGAGAGAGAGAGACAGTGATCAGAATGGACAGAGACAGCGAGTGATCAGAATGGAGAGAGAGAGTGATCAGAATGGAGAGATAGACAGTGATGAGAATGGAGAGAGAGAGGTAGTGATCAGAATGGAGAGAGAGAGACAGTGATCAGAATGGAGAGAGAGACTGGAATCAGAATGGAGAGAGAGAGACAGTGACCAGAATGGAGAGAGAAACAGTGATCAGAATAGAGAGAGTGAGACGGTGATCAGAATGGAGAGAGAGAGACCAGTGATCAGAATGGAGAGAGAGTAACAGTGATCAGAATGGAGAGAGAGACTGTGATCAGAATGGAGAGAGAGTGATAGTGATTCAGAATGGAGAAAGAGAGAGAGAGTGATCAGAATGGAGAGAGAGAGACTGTGATCAGAATGGAGATAGAGAGACAGTGATCAGAATGGAGAGAGAGACAGTGATCAGAATGGTCAGAGACAGATTGTGATCAGACTGGAGAGAGACAGTGATCAGAATGGAAAGAGAGACCCAGTGATCAGAATGGAGAGAGAGAGACAGTGATCAGAATGGAGAGAGAGTGACAGTGATCAGAATGGAGAGAGAGACTGTGATCGGAATGGAGAGAGAGAGATAGTGATCAGAATGGAGAAAGAGAGAGAGAGTGATCAGAATGGAGAGAGAGACTGTGATCAGAATGGAGAGAGAGACAATGATCAGAATGGAGATAGAGAGACAGTGATCAGAATGGAGAGAGAGACAGTGATCAGAATGGACAGAGACAGATTGTGATCAGAATGGAGAGAGAGAGACAGACAATGATCAGAATGGAGAGAGAGACAGTGATCGGAATGGAGAGAGAGAGACAGTGATCAGAATGGAGAGAGAGAGACAGTGAACACAATTGAGAGAGGGAGACAGTGATCAGAATGGAGAGAGACAGACAGTGATCAGTATGGAGAGAGAGATACGGCGAATAGAATGGAGAGAGAGAGACAGTGATCAGAATGGAGAGAGAGAGGACAGTGATCAAAATGGAGAGACAGTCATAAGAATGGAGAGAGAGAGATTGTGATCAGAATGGAGAGAGAGAGAGACAAAGATCAGAATGGAGAGAGAGTGACAGTGATCAGAATGGAGAGAGAGACAGTGATCAGAATGGAGAGAGTGAGACAGTGATCAGAATGGAGAGAGAGAGACAGTGAATGGAATGGAGAGAGAGACAGCGATCAGAATGGAGAGAGAGAGACAGTGAACAGAATGGAGAGAGAGAGACAGTGATCAGAATGGAGAGAGAGAGACAGTGATCAAATGGAGAGACAGTCATCAGAATAGAGAGAGAGAGATGGTGATCAGAATGGAGAGAGAGAGAGTGAGAGACAAAGATCAGAATGGAGAGAGAGTGACAGTGATCAGAATGGAGAGAGAGACAGTGATCAGAATGGAGAGAGAGAGAGAGAGTGATCAGAATGGAGAGAGAGAGTGATCAGAATGGAGAGAGAGACGGTGATACGAATGGAGAGAGAGAGAGTGCTCCGAATGGAGAGAGAGACAGTGATCAGAATGGAGAGAGAGGACAGTGATCACAATGGAGGGAGAGACTGTGATCAGAATGGAGAGAGAGAGGACAGTGATCAGACTGGAGTAAGAAAGAGGACAGTGATCAGAATGGAGAGAGACAGACAGTGATCAGTATGGAGACAGAGATACGGCGATCAGAATGGAGAGAGAGAGACAGTGATCAGAATGGAGAGAGAGACAGTGATCAGAATGGAGAGAGAGAGAGAGTGATCAGAATGGAGAGAGAGAGTGATCAGAATGGAGAGAGAGACGGTGATACGAATGGAGAGAGAGAGAGTGCTCCGAATGGAGAGAGAGACAGTGATCAGAATGGAGAGAGAGACAGTGATCACAATGGAGGGGAGAGGACTGTGATCAGAATGGAGAGAGAGAGGACAGTGATCAGACTGGAGTAAGAAAGAGGACAGTGATCAGAATGGAGAGAGACAGACAGTGATCAGTATGGAGACAGAGATACGGCGATTCAGAATGGAGAGAGAGAGACAGTGATCAGAATGGAGAGAGAGACAGTGATCAAATGGAGAGACAGTCATCAGAATGGAGAGAGAGAGATTGCGATCAGAATGGAGAGAGAGAGAGAGAGACAAAGATCAGAATGGAGAGAGAGTGACAGTGATCAGAATGGAGAGAGAGACAGTGATCAGAATGGAGAGAGTGAGACAGTGATCAGAATGGAGAGAGAGAGACAGTGAATGGAATGGAGAGAGAGAGAGAGTGATCAGAATGGAGAGAGAGAGTGATCAGAATGGAGAGAGACAGTGATCAGAATGAAGAGAGATACAGTGATGAGAATGGAGAGAGAGACGGTGATATGAATGGAGAGAGAGACGGTGATCAGAATGGAGAGAGAGAGAGACAGTGATCAGAATGGACAGAGACAGCGAGTGATCAGAATGGAGAGAGAGAGTGATCAGAATGGAGAGATAGACAGTGATGAGAATGGAGAGAGAGAGATAGTGATCAGAATGGAGAGAGAGAGACAGTGATCAGAATGGAGAGAGAGACTGGAATCAGAATGGAGAGAGAGAGGACAGTGACCAGAATGGAGAGAGAAACAGTGATCAGAATAGAGAGAGTGAGACGGTGATCAGAATGGAGAGAGAGAGACAGTGATCAGAATGG
Source organism: Mobula birostris (assembly GCF_030028105.1). Classification (NCBI taxonomy): domain Eukaryota; kingdom Metazoa; phylum Chordata; class Chondrichthyes; order Myliobatiformes; family Myliobatidae; genus Mobula; species Mobula birostris. Next base: position 117,101 of record NW_027274234.1, on the reverse strand, counting down.
AGAGAGAGTAACAGTGATCAGAATGGAGAGAGAGACTGTGATCAGAATGGAGAGAGAGAGATAGTGATCAGAATGGAGAAAGAGAGAGAGAGTGATCAGAATGGAGAGAGAGAGGACTGTGATCAGAATGGAGATAGAGAGACAGTGATCAGAATGGAGAGAGAGACAGTGATCAGAATGGACAGAGACAGATTGTGATCAGACTGGAGAGAGACAGTGATCAGAATGGAAAGAGAGACCCAGTGATCAGAATGGAGAGAGAGAGGACTGTGATCAGAATGGAGAGAGACAGACAGTGATCAGAATGAAGAGAGAGAGAGTGGGATCAGAATGGAGAGAGAGAGACAGTGATCAGAATGGAGAGAGAGTGACAGTGATCAGAATGGAGAGAGAGACTGTGATCGGAATGGAGAGAGAGAGATAGTGATCAGAATGGAGAAAGAGAGAGAGAGTGATCAGAATGGAGAGAGAGACTGTGATCAGAATGGAGAGAGAGACAATGATCAGAATGGAGATAGAGAGACAGTGATCAGAATGGAGAGAGAGACAGTGATCAGAATGGACAGAGACAGATTGTGATCAGAATGGAGAGAGAGAGACAGACAATGATCAGAATGGAGAGAGAGACAGTGATCGGAATGGAGAGAGAGAGGACAGTGATCAGAATGGAGAGAGAGAGACAGTGAACACAATTGAGAGAGGGAGACAGTGATCAGAATGAAGAGAGAGAAACAGTGATCAGAATGGAGAGAGAGACACTGATCAGTAAGGAGAGAGAGGACAGTGATCAGAATGGAGAGACACACAGTGATCAGAATGGAGAGAGAGAGGCAGTGAATACAATGGAGACAGAGAGACAGAGATCAGAATGAAGAGAGAGAGATAGTGATGAGAATGGAGAGAGAGACAGTGATCAGAATGGAGAGAAAGACGGTGATATGAATGGAGCGAGAGAGAGAGTGATCCGAATGGAGAGAGAGACTTTGATCAGAATGGAGAGAGAGAGACAGTGATGAGAATGGAGAGAGAGACAGTGATCAGAATGGAGAGAGAGACGGTGATATGAATGGAGAGAGAGAGAGTGCTCCGAATGGAGAGAGAGACAGTGATCAGAATGGAGAGAGAGACAGTGATCAGAATGGAGAGAGAGACAGTGATCACAATGGAGGGAGAGACTGTGATCAGAATGGAGAGAGAGAGACAGTGATCAGACTGGAGTAAGAAAGAGACAGTGATCAGAATGGAGAGAGACAGACAGTGATCAAATGGAGAGACAGTCATCAGAATGGAGAGAGAGAGATTGTGATCAGAATGGAGAGAGAGAGAGAGAGACAAAGATCAGAATGGAGAGAGAGTGACAGTGATCAGAATGGAGAGAGAGACAGTGATCAGAATGGAGAGAGTGAGACAGTGATCAGAATGGAGAGAGAGAGACAGTGAATGGAATGGAGAGAGAGACAGCGATCAGAATGGAGAGAGAGAGACAGTGAACAGAATGGAGAGAGAGAGAGAGTGATCAGAATGGAGAGAGAGAGACAGTGATCAAATGGAGAGACAGTCATCAGAATAGAGAGAGAGAGATGGTGATCAGAATGGAGAGAGAGAGAGTGAGAGACAAAGATCAGAATGGAGAGAGAGTGACAGTGATCAGAATGGAGAGAGAGACAGTGATCAGAATGGAGAGAGAGAGAGAGTGATCAGAATGGAGAGAGAGAGTGATCAGAATGGAGAGAGAGACGGTGATACGAATGGAGAGAGAGAGAGTGCTCCGAATGGAGAGAGAGGACAGTGATCAGAATGGAGAGAGAGGACAGTGATCACAATGGAGAGAGAGAGAGACAGTGAACTGAATGGAGAGAGAGAGAGACAGTGATCAGAATGGAGAGGGACAGTGATCAGAATGGAGAGAGAGACAGTGATCAGAATGGAGAGAGAGAGACTGTGATCAGAATGGAGAGAGGGAGAAAGTGATCAGAATGCAGAGAGAGACAGTGATCAGAATGGAGAGAGAGAGACAGTGATCAGAATGGAGATAGAGAGACAGTGATCAGAATGGAGAGAGAGACAGTGATCAGAATGGAGGGAGAGAGACTGTGATCAGAATGGAGAGAGAGAGAGACAGTGATCTGAATGGAGAGAGGGAGACAGTGATCAGAATCGAGATAGAGACAGTGATCAGAATGGAGAGAGAGGCAGTGATCAGAATGGAGAGAGAGACAGTGATCAGAAAGGAGACAGAGACAGTGATCAGAATGGAGACACACACAGTGATCAGAATGGAGAGAGAGAGACAGTGAACACAATTGAGAGAGGGAGACAGTGATCAGAATGAAGAGAGAGAGATAGTGATGAGAATGGAGAGAGAGACAGTGATCGGAATGGAGAGAGAGACGGTGATATGAATGGAGTGAGAGAGAGAGTGATCCAAATGGAGAGAGAGACTTTGATCAGAATGGAGAGAGAGAGACAGTGATGAGAATGGAGAGAGAGACAGTGATCAGAATGGAGAGAGAGACGGTGATACGAATGGAGAGAGAGGACAGTGATCACAATGGAGGGAGAGACAGTGATCAGACTGGAGTAAGAAAGAGACAGTGATCAGAATGGAGAGAGACAGACAGTGATCAGTATGGAGAGAGAGATACGGCGAATAGAATGGAGAGAGAGAGACAGTGATCAGAATGGAGAGAGAGAGACAGTGATCAAATGGAGAGACAGTCATAAGAATGGAGAGAGAGAGATTGTGATCAGAATGGAGAGAGAGAGAGACAAAGATCAGAATGGAGAGAGAGTGACAGTGATCAGAATGGAGAGAGAGACAGTGATCAGAATGGAGAGAGTGAGACAGTGATCAGAATGGAGAGAGAGAGACAGTGAATGGAATGGAGAGAGAGACAGCGATCAGAATGGAGAGAGAGAGACAGTGAACAGAATGGAGAGAGAGAGACAGTGATCAGAATGGAGAGAGAGAGACAGTGATCAAATGGAGAGACAGTCATCAGAATAGAGAGAGAGAGATGGTGATCAGAATGGAGAGAGAGAGAGTGAGAGACAAAGATCAGAATGGAGAGAGAGTGACAGTGATCAGAATGGAGAGAGAGACAGTGATCAGAATGGAGAGAGAGAGAGAGTGATCAGAATGGAGAGAGAGAGTGATCAGAATGGAGAGAGAGACGGTGATACGAATGGAGAGAGAGAGAGTGCTCCGAATGGAGAGAGAGACAGTGATCAGAATGGAGAGAGAGACAGTGATCACAATGGAGAGAGAGAGAGACAGTGAACTGAATGGAGAGAGAGAGAGACTGTGATCAGAATGGAGAGAGACAGTGATCAGAATGGAGAGAGAGACAGTGATCAGAATGGAGAGAGAGAGACTGTGATCAGAATGGAGAGAGGGAGAAAGTGATCAGAATGCAGAGAGAGACAGTGATCAGAATGGAGAGAGAGAGACAGTGATCAGAATGGAGATAGAGAGACAGTGATCAGAATGGAGAGAGAGACAGTGATCAGAATGGAGGGAGAGAGACTGTGATCAGAATGGAGAGAGAGAGAGACAGTGATCTGAATGGAGAGAGGGAGACAGTGATCAGAATCGAGATAGAGACAGTGATCAGAATGGAGAGAGAGGCAGTGATCAGAATGGAGAGAGAGACAGTGATCAGAAAGGAGACAGAGACAGTGATCAGAATGGAGACACACACAGTGATCAGAATGGAGAGAGAGAGACAGTGAACACAATTGAGAGAGGGAGACAGTGATCAGAATGAAGAGAGAGAAACAGTGATCAGAATGGAGAGAGAGACACTGATCAGTAAGGAGAGAGAGACAGTGATCAGAATGGAGAGACACACAGTGATCAGAATGGAGAGAGAGAGACAGTGAATACAATGGAGACAGAGAGACAGAGATCAGAATGAAGAAAGAGAGATAGTGATGAGAATGGAGAGAGAGACAGTGATCGGAATGGAGAGAGAGACGGTGATATGAATGGAGCGAGAGAGAGAGTGATCCGAATGGAGAGAGAGACTTTGATCAGAATGGAGAGAGAGAGACAGTGATGAGAATGGAGAGAGAGACAGTGATCAGAATGGAGAGAGAGACGGTGATACGAATGGAGAGAGAGACAGTGATCACAATGGAGGGAGAGACAGTGATCAGACTGGAGTAAGAAAGAGACAGTGATCAGAATGGAGAGAGACAGACAGTGATCAGTATGGAGAGAGAGATACGGCGAATAGAATGGAGAGAGAGAGACAGTGATCAGAATGGAGAGAGAGAGACAGTGATCAAATGGAGAGACAGTCATAAGAATGGAGAGAGAGAGATTGTGATCAGAATGGAGAGAGAGAGAGTCAAAGATCAGAATGGAGAGAGAGTGACAGTGATCAGAATGGAGAGAGAGACAGTGATCAGAATGGAGAGAGTGAGACAGTGATCAGAATGGAGAGAGAGAGACAGTGAATGGAATGGAGAGAGAGACAGCGATCAGAATGGAGAGAGAGAGACAGTGAACAGAATGGAGAGAGAGAGACAGTGATCAGAATGGAGAGAGAGAGACAGTGATCAAATGGAGAGACAGTCATCAGAATAGAGAGAGAGAGATGGTGATCAGAATGGAGAGAGAGAGAGTGAGAGACAAAGATCAGAATGGAGAGAGAGTGACAGTGATCAGAATGGAGAGAGAGACAGTGATCAGAATGGAGAGAGAGAGAGAGTGATCAGAATGGAGAGAGAGAGTGATCAGAATGGAGAGAGAGACGGTGATACGAATGGAGAGAGAGAGAGTGCTCCGAATGGAGAGAGAGACAGTGATCAGAATGGAGAGAGAGACAGTGATCACAATGGAGGGAGAGACTGTGATCAGAATGGAGAGAGAGAGACAGTGATCAGACTGGAGTAAGAAAGAGACAGTGATCAGAATGGAGAGAGACAGACAGTGATCAGTATGGAGAGAGAGATACGGTGATCAGAATGGAGAGAGAGAGACAGTGATCAGAATGGAGAGAGAGACAGTGATCAAATGGAGAGACAGTAATCAGAATGGAGAGAGAGTGACAGTGATCAGAATGGAGAGAGAGACAGTGATCAGAATGGAGAGAGTGAGACAGTGATCAGAATGGAGAGAGAGAGACAGTGAATGGAATGGAGAGAGAGAGAGAGTGATCAGAATGGAGAGAGAGAGTGATCAGAATGGAGAGAGACAGTGATCAGAATGAAGAGAGATACAGTGATGAGAATGTAGAGAGAGACGGTGATATGAATGGAGAGAGAGACAGTGATCAGAATGGAGAGAGAGAGAGACAGTGATCAGAATGGACAGAGACAGCGAGTGATCAGAATGGAGAGAGAGAGTGATCAGAATGGAGAGATAGACAGTGATGAGAATGGAGAGAGAGAGGTAGTGATCAGAATGGAGAGAGAGAGACAGTGATCAGAATGGAGAGAGAGACTGGAATCAGAATGGAGAGAGAGAGACAGTGACCAGAATGGAGAGAGAAACAGTGATCAGAATAGAGAGAGTGAGACGGTGATCAGAATGGAGAGAGAGAGACAGTGATCAGAATGGAGAGAGAGTAACAGTGATCAGAATGGAGAGAGAGACTGTGATCAGAATGGAGAGAGAGAGATAGTGATCAGAATGGAGAAAGAGAGAGAGAGTGATCAGAATGGAGAGAGAGAGACTGTGATCAGAATGGAGATAGAGAGACAGTGATCAGAATGGAGAGAGAGACAGTGATCAGAATGGTCAGAGACAGATTGTGATCAGACTGGAGAGAGACAGTGATCAGAATGGAAAGAGAGACCCAGTGATCAGAATGGAGAGAGAGAGACAGTGATCAGAATGGAGAGAGAGTGACAGTGATCAGAATGGAGAGAGAGACTGTGATCGGAATGGAGAGAGAGAGATAGTGATCAGAATGGAGAAAGAGAGAGAGAGTGATCAGAATGGAGAGAGAGAGACTGTGATCGGAATGGAGAGAGGGAGACAGTGATCAGAATGGAGAGAGAGAGACAGTGATCAGAATGGAGATAGAGAGACAGTGATCAGAATGGTGAGAGAGACAGTGATCAGAATGGACAGAGACAGATTGTGATCAGAATGGAGAGAGAGAGACAGACAATGATCAGAATGGAGAGAGAGACAGTGATCGGAATGGAGAGAGAGAGACAGTGATCAGAATGGAGAGAGAGAGACAGTGAACACAATTGAGAGAGGGAGACAGTGATCAGAATGAAGAGAGAGAAACAGTGATCAGAATGGAGAGAGAGACACTGATCAGTAAGGAGAGAGAGACAGTGATCAGAATGGAGAGACACACAGTGATCAGAATGGAGAGAGAGAGGCAGTGAATACAATGGAGACAGAGAGACAGAGATCAGAATGAAGAGAGAGAGATAGTGATGAGAATGGAGAGAGAGACAGTGATCAGAATGGAGAGAAAGACGGTGATATGAATGGAGCGAGAGAGAGAGTGATCCGAATGGAGAGAGAGACTTTGATCAGAATGGAGAGAGAGAGACAGTGATGAGAATGGAGAGAGAGACAGTGATCAGAATGGAGAGAGAGACGGTGATATGAATGGAGAGAGAGAGAGTGCTCCGAATGGAGAGAGAGACAGTGATCAGAATGGAGAGAGAGACAGTGATCAGAATGGAGAGAGAGACAGTGATCACAATGGAGGGAGAGACTGTGATCAGAATGGAGAGAGAGAGACAGTGATCAGACTGGAGTAAGAAAGAGACAGTGATCAGAATGGAGAGAGACAGACAGTGATCAAATGGAGAGACAGTCATCAGAATGGAGAGAGAGAGATTGTGATCAGAATGGAGAGAGAGAGAGAGAGACAAAGATCAGAATGGAGAGAGAGTGACAGTGATCAGAATGGAGAGAGAGACAGTGATCAGAATGGAGAGAGTGAGACAGTGATCAGAATGGAGAGAGAGAGACAGTGAATGGAATGGAGAGAGAGACAGCGATCAGAATGGAGAGAGAGAGACAGTGAACAGAATGGAGAGAGAGAGAGAGTGATCAGAATGGAGAGAGAGAGACAGTGATCAAATGGAGAGACAGTCATCAGAATAGAGAGAGAGAGATGGTGATCAGAATGGAGAGAGAGAGAGTGAGAGACAAAGATCAGAATGGAGAGAGAGTGACAGTGATCAGAATGGAGAGAGAGACAGTGATCAGAATGGAGAGAGAGAGAGAGTGATCAGAATGGAGAGAGAGAGTGATCAGAATGGAGAGAGAGACGGTGATACGAATGGAGAGAGAGAGAGTGCTCCGAATGGAGAGAGAGACAGTGATCAGAATGGAGAGAGAGACAGTGATCACAATGGAGAGAGAGAGAGACAGTGAACTGAATGGAGAGAGAGAGAGACAGTGATCAGAATGGAGAGGGACAGTGATCAGAATGGAGAGAGAGACAGTGATCAGAATGGAGAGAGAGAGACTGTGATCAGAATGGAGAGAGGGAGAAAGTGATCAGAATGCAGAGAGAGACAGTGATCAGAATGGAGAGAGAGAGACAGTGATCAGAATGGAGATAGAGAGACAGTGATCAGAATGGAGAGAGAGACAGTGATCAGAATGGAGGGAGAGAGACTGTGATCAGAATGGAGAGAGAGAGAGACAGTGATCTGAATGGAGAGAGGGAGACAGTGATCAGAATCGAGATAGAGACAGTGATCAGAATGGAGAGAGAGGCAGTGATCAGAATGGAGAGAGAGACAGTGATCAGAAAGGAGACAGAGACAGTGATCAGAATGGAGACACACACAGTGATCAGAATGGAGAGAGAGAGACAGTGAACACAATTGAGAGAGGGAGACAGTGATCAGAATGAAGAGAGAGAGATAGTGATGAGAATGGAGAGAGAGACAGTGATCGGAATGGAGAGAGAGACGGTGATATGAATGGAGTGAGAGAGAGAGTGATCCAAATGGAGAGAGAGACTTTGATCAGAATGGAGAGAGAGAGACAGTGATGAGAATGGAGAGAGAGACAGTGATCAGAATGGAGAGAGAGACGGTGATACGAATGGAGAGAGAGACAGTGATCACAATGGAGGGAGAGACAGTGATCAGACTGGAGTAAGAAAGAGACAGTGATCAGAATGGAGAGAGACAGACAGTGATCAGTATGGAGAGAGAGATACGGCGAATAGAATGGAGAGAGAGAGACAGTGATCAGAATGGAGAGAGAGAGACAGTGATCAAATGGAGAGACAGTCATAAGAATGGAGAGAGAGAGATTGTGATCAGAATGGAGAGAGAGAGAGACAAAGATCAGAATGGAGAGAGAGTGACAGTGATCAGAATGGAGAGAGAGACAGTGATCAGAATGGAGAGAGTGAGACAGTGATCAGAATGGAGAGAGAGAGACAGTGAATGGAATGGAGAGAGAGACAGCGATCAGAATGGAGAGAGAGAGACAGTGAACAGAATGGAGAGAGAGAGACAGTGATCAGAATGGAGAGAGAGAGACAGTGATCAAATGGAGAGACAGTCATCAGAATAGAGAGAGAGAGATGGTGATCAGAATGGAGAGAGAGAGAGTGAGAGACAAAGATCAGAATGGAGAGAGAGTGACAGTGATCAGAATGGAGAGAGAGACAGTGATCAGAATGGAGAGAGAGAGAGAGTGATCAGAATGGAGAGAGAGAGTGATCAGAATGGAGAGAGAGACGGTGATACGAATGGAGAGAGAGAGAGTGCTCCGAATGGAGAGAGAGACAGTGATCAGAATGGAGAGAGAGACAGTGATCACAATGGAGAGAGAGAGAGACAGTGAACTGAATGGAGAGAGAGAGAGACTGTGATCAGAATGGAGAGAGACAGTGATCAGAATGGAGAGAGAGACAGTGATCAGAATGGAGAGAGAGAGACTGTGATCAGAATGGAGAGAGGGAGAAAGTGATCAGAATGCAGAGAGAGACAGTGATCAGAATGGAGAGAGAGAGACAGTGATCAGAATGGAGATAGAGAGACAGTGATCAGAATGGAGAGAGAGACAGTGATCAGAATGGAGGGAGAGAGACTGTGATCAGAATGGAGAGAGAGAGAGACAGTGATCTGAATGGAGAGAGGGAGACAGTGATCAGAATCGAGATAGAGACAGTGATCAGAATGGAGAGAGAGGCAGTGATCAGAATGGAGAGAGAGACAGTGATCAGAAAGGAGACAGAGACAGTGATCAGAATGGAGACACACACAGTGATCAGAATGGAGAGAGAGAGACAGTGAACACAATTGAGAGAGGGAGACAGTGATCAGAATGAAGAGAGAGAAACAGTGATCAGAATGGAGAGAGAGACACTGATCAGTAAGGAGAGAGAGACAGTGATCAGAATGGAGAGACACACAGTGATCAGAATGGAGAGAGAGAGACAGTGAATACAATGGAGACAGAGAGACAGAGATCAGAATGAAGAGAGAGAGATAGTGATGAGAATGGAGAGAGAGACAGTGATCGGAATGGAGAGAGAGACGGTGATATGAATGGAGCGAGAGAGAGAGTGATCCGAATGGAGAGAGAGACTTTGATCAGAATGGAGAGAGAGAGACAGTGATGAGAATGGAGAGAGAGACAGTGATCAGAATGGAGAGAGAGACGGTGATACGAATGGAGAGAGAGACAGTGATCACAATGGAGGGAGAGACAGTGATCAGACTGGAGTAAGAAAGAGACAGTGATCAGAATGGAGAGAGACAGACAGTGATCAGTATGGAGAGAGAGATACGGCGAATAGAATGGAGAGAGAGAGACAGTGATCAGAATGGAGAGAGAGAGACAGTGATCAAATGGAGAGACAGTCATAAGAATGGAGAGAGAGAGATTGTGATCAGAATGGAGAGAGAGAGAGTCAAAGATCAGAATGGAGAGAGAGTGACAGTGATCAGAATGGAGAGAGAGACAGTGATCAGAATGGAGAGAGTGAGACAGTGATCAGAATGGAGAGAGAGAGACAGTGAATGGAATGGAGAGAGAGACAGCGATCAGAATGGAGAGAGAGAGACAGTGAACAGAATGGAGAGAGAGAGACAGTGATCAGAATGGAGAGAGAGAGACAGTGATCAAATGGAGAGACAGTCATCAGAATAGAGAGAGAGAGATGGTGATCAGAATGGAGAGAGAGAGAGTGAGAGACAAAGATCAGAATGGAGAGAGAGTGACAGTGATCAGAATGGAGAGAGAGACAGTGATCAGAATGGAGAGAGAGAGAGAGTGATCAGAATGGAGAGAGAGAGTGATCAGAATGGAGAGAGAGACGGTGATACGAATGGAGAGAGAGAGAGTGCTCCGAATGGAGAGAGAGACAGTGATCAGAATGGAGAGAGAGACAGTGATCACAATGGAGGGAGAGACTGTGATCAGAATGGAGAGAGAGAGACAGTGATCAGACTGGAGTAAGAAAGAGACAGTGATCAGAATGGAGAGAGACAGACAGTGATCAGTATGGAGAGAGAGATACGGTGATCAGAATGGAGAGAGAGAGACAGTGATCAGAATGGAGAGAGAGACAGTGATCAAATGGAGAGACAGTAATCAGAATGGAGAGAGAGTGACAGTGATCAGAATGGAGAGAGAGACAGTGATCAGAATGGAGAGAGTGAGACAGTGATCAGAATGGAGAGAGAGAGACAGTGAATGGAATGGAGAGAGAGAGAGAGTGATCAGAATGGAGAGAGAGAGTGATCAGAATGGAGAGAGACAGTGATCAGAATGAAGAGAGATACAGTGATGAGAATGTAGAGAGAGACGGTGATATGAATGGAGAGAGAGACAGTGATCAGAATGGAGAGAGAGAGAGACAGTGATCAGAATGGACAGAGACAGCGAGTGATCAGAATGGAGAGAGAGAGTGATCAGAATGGAGAGATAGACAGTGATGAGAATGGAGAGAGAGAGGTAGTGATCAGAATGGAGAGAGAGAGACAGTGATCAGAATGGAGAGAGAGACTGGAATCAGAATGGAGAGAGAGAGACAGTGACCAGAATGGAGAGAGAAACAGTGATCAGAATAGAGAGAGTGAGACGGTGATCAGAATGGAGAGAGAGAGACAGTGATCAGAATGGAGAGAGAGTAACAGTGATCAGAATGGAGAGAGAGACTGTGATCAGAATGGAGAGAGAGAGATAGTGATCAGAATGGAGAAAGAGAGAGAGAGTGATCAGAATGGAGAGAGAGAGACTGTGATCAGAATGGAGATAGAGAGACAGTGATCAGAATGGAGAGAGAGACAGTGATCAGAATGGTCAGAGACAGATTGTGATCAGACTGGAGAGAGACAGTGATCAGAATGGAAAGAGAGACCCAGTGATCAGAATGGAGAGAGAGAGACAGTGATCAGAATGGAGAGAGAGTGACAGTGATCAGAATGGAGAGAGAGACTGTGATCGGAATGGAGAGAGAGAGATAGTGATCAGAATGGAGAAAGAGAGAGAGAGTGATCAGAATGGAGAGAGAGAGACTGTGATCGGAATGGAGAGAGGGAGACAGTGATCAGAATGGAGAGAGAGAGACAGTGATCAGAATGGAGATAGAGAGACAGTGATCAGAATGGTGAGAGAGACAGTGATCAGAATGGACAGAGACAGATTGTGATCAGAATGGAGAGAGAGAGACAGACAATGATCAGAATGGAGAGAGAGACAGTGATCGGAATGGAGAGAGAGAGACAGTGATCAGAATGGAGAGAGAGAGACAGTGAACACAATTGAGAGAGGGAGACAGTGATCAGAATGAAGAGAGAGAAACAGTGATCAGAATGGAGAGAGAGACACTGATCAGTAAGGAGAGAGAGACAGTGATCAGAATGGAGAGACACACAGTGATCAGAATGGAGAGAGAGAGGCAGTGAATACAATGGAGACAGAGAGACAGAGATCAGAATGAAGAGAGAGAGATAGTGATGAGAATGGAGAGAGAGACAGTGATCAGAATGGAGAGAAAGACGGTGATATGAATGGAGCGAGAGAGAGAGTGATCCGAATGGAGAGAGAGACTTTGATCAGAATGGAGAGAGAGAGACAGTGATGAGAATGGAGAGAGAGACAGTGATCAGAATGGAGAGAGAGACGGTGATACGAATGGAGAGAGAGAGAGTGCTCCGAATGGAGAGAGAGACAGTGATCAGAATGGAGAGAGAGACAGTGATCACAATGGAGGGAGAGACTGTGATCAGAATGGAGAGAGAGAGACAGTGATCAGACTGGAGTAAGAAAGAGACAGTGATCAGAATGGAGAGAGACAGACAGTGATCAAATGGAGAGACAGTCATCAGAATGGAGAGAGAGACAGTGATCAGAATGGAGAGAGTGAGACAGTGATCAGAATGGAGAGAGAGAGACAGTGAATGGAATGGAGAGAGAGACAGCGATCAGAATGGAGAGAGAGAGACAATGAACAGAATGGAGAGAGAGAGACAGTGATCAGAATGGAGAGAGAGAGACAGTGATCAAATGGAGAGACAGTCATCAGAATAGAGAGAGAGAGATGGTGATCAGAATGGAGAGAGAGAGAGTGAGAGACAAAGATCAGAATGGAGAGAGAGTGACAGTGATCAGAATGGAGAGAGAGACAGTGATCAGAATGGAGAGAGAGAGAGAGTGATCAGAATGGAGAGAGAGAGTGATCAGAATGGAGAGAGAGACGGTGATACGAATGGAGAGAGAGAGAGTGCTCCGAATGGAGAGAGAGACAGTGATCAGAATGGAGAGAGAGACAGTGATCACAATGGAGGGAGAGACTGTGATCAGAATGGAGAGAGAGAGACAGTGATCAGACTGGAGTAAGAAAGAGACACTGATCAGAATGGAGAGAGACAGACAGTGATCAGTATGGAGACAGAGATACGGCGATCAGAATGGAGAGAGTGAGACAGTGATCAGAATGGAGAGAGAGACAGTGATCAAATGGAGAGACAGTCATCAGAATGGAGAGAGAGAGATTGTGATCAGAATGGAGAGAGAGAGAGAGAGACAAAGATCAGAATGGAGAGAGAGTGACAGTGATCAGAATGGAGAGAGAGACAGTGATCAGAATGGAGAGAGTGAGACAGTGATCAGAATGGAGAGAGAGAGACAGTGAATGGAATGGAGAGAGAGAGAGAGTGATCAGAATGGAGAGAGAGAGTGATCAGAATGGAGAGAGACAGTGATCAGAATGAAGAGAGATACAGTGATGAGAATGGAGAGAGAGACGGTGATCAGAATGGATAGAAGACAGTGACCTGAATGGAGATAGAGAGACAGCGATCAGAATGGAGAGAGAGACAGTGATCAGAAAGGAGAGAGAGACAGTGATCAGAATGGAGAGAGCGAGAGATTGATCAGAATGGAGAGAGAGTAAGTGATCAGAATGGAGAGAGAGACAGTGATCAGAATGGAGAGAGTGAGACAGTGATCAGAATGGAGAGAGAGAGACAGTGAATGGAATGGAGAGAGAGACAGCGATCAGAATGGAGAGAGAGAGACAGTGAACAGAATGGAGAGAGAGAGAGAGTGATCAGAATGGAGAGAGAGAGACAGTGATCAAATGGAGAGACAGTCATCAGAATAGAGAGAGAGAGATGGTGATCAGAATGGAGAGAGAGAGAGTGAGAGACAAAGATCAGAATGGAGAGAGAGTGACAGTGATCAGAATGGAGAGAGAGACAGTGATCAGAATGGAGAGAGAGAGAGAGTGATCAGAATGGAGAGAGAGAGTGATCAGAATGGAGAGAGAGACGGTGATACGAATGGAGAGAGAGAGAGTGCTCCGAATGGAGAGAGAGACAGTGATCAGAATGGAGAGAGAGACAGTGATCACAATGGAGAGAGAGAGAGACAGTGAACTGAATGGAGAGAGAGAGAGACAGTGATCAGAATGGAGAGGGACAGTGATCAGAATGGAGAGAGAGACAGTGATCAGAATGGAGAGAGAGAGACTGTGATCAGAATGGAGAGAGGGAGAAAGTGATCAGAATGCAGAGAGAGACAGTGATCAGAATGGAGAGAGAGAGACAGTGATCAGAATGGAGATAGAGAGACAGTGATCAGAATGGAGAGAGAGACAGTGATCAGAATGGAGGGAGAGAGACTGTGATCAGAATGGAGAGAGAGAGAGACAGTGATCTGAATGGAGAGAGGGAGACAGTGATCAGAATCGAGATAGAGACAGTGATCAGAATGGAGAGAGAGGCAGTGATCAGAATGGAGAGAGAGACAGTGATCAGAAAGGAGACAGAGACAGTGATCAGAATGGAGACACACACAGTGATCAGAATGGAGAGAGAGAGACAGTGAACACAATTGAGAGAGGGAGACAGTGATCAGAATGAAGAGAGAGAGATAGTGATGAGAATGGAGAGAGAGACAGTGATCGGAATGGAGAGAGAGACGGTGATATGAATGGAGTGAGAGAGAGAGTGATCCAAATGGAGAGAGAGACTTTGATCAGAATGGAGAGAGAGAGACAGTGATGAGAATGGAGAGAGAGACAGTGATCAGAATGGAGAGAGAGACGGTGATACGAATGGAGAGAGAGACAGTGATCACAATGGAGGGAGAGACAGTGATCAGACTGGAGTAAGAAAGAGACAGTGATCAGAATGGAGAGAGACAGACAGTGATCAGTATGGAGAGAGAGATACGGCGAATAGAATGGAGAGAGAGAGACAGTGATCAGAATGGAGAGAGAGAGACAGTGATCAAATGGAGAGACAGTCATAAGAATGGAGAGAGAGAGATTGTGATCAGAATGGAGAGAGAGAGAGACAAAGATCAGAATGGAGAGAGAGTGACAGTGATCAGAATGGAGAGAGAGACAGTGATCAGAATGGAGAGAGTGAGACAGTGATCAGAATGGAGAGAGAGAGACAGTGAATGGAATGGAGAGAGAGACAGCGATCAGAATGGAGAGAGAGAGACAGTGAACAGAATGGAGAGAGAGAGACAGTGATCAGAATGGAGAGAGAGAGACAGTGATCAAATGGAGAGACAGTCATCAGAATAGAGAGAGAGAGATGGTGATCAGAATGGAGAGAGAGAGAGTGAGAGACAAAGATCAGAATGGAGAGAGAGTGACAGTGATCAGAATGGAGAGAGAGACAGTGATCAGAATGGAGAGAGAGAGAGAGTGATCAGAATGGAGAGAGAGAGTGATCAGAATGGAGAGAGAGACGGTGATCAGAAAGGAGACAGAGACAGTGATCAGAATGGAGACACACACAGTGATCAGAATGGAGAGAGAGAGACAGTGAACACAATTGAGAGAGGGAGACAGTGATCAGAATGAAGAGAGAGAAACAGTGATCAGAATGGAGAGAGAGACACTGATCAGTAAGGAGAGAGAGACAGTGATCACAATGGAGAGAGAGAGAGACAGTGAACTGAATGGAGAGAGAGAGAGACTGTGATCAGAATGGAGAGAGACAGTGATCAGAATGGAGAGAGAGACAGTGATCAGAATGGAGAGAGAGAGACTGTGATCAGAATGGAGAGAGGGAGAAAGTGATCAGAATGCAGAGAGAGACAGTGATCAGAATGGAGAGAGAGAGACAGTGATCAGAATGGAGATAGAGAGACAGTGATCAGAATGGAGAGAGAGACAGTGATCAGAATGGAGGGAGAGAGACTGTGATCAGAATGGAGAGAGAGAGAGACAGTGATCTGAATGGAGAGAGGGAGACAGTGATCAGAATCGAGATAGAGACAGTGATCAGAATGGAGAGAGAGGCAGTGTTCAGAATGGAGAGAGAGACAGTGATCAGAAAGGAGACAGAGACAGTGATCAGAATGGAGACACACACAGTGATCAGAATGGAGAGAGAGAGACAGTGAACACAATTGAGAGAGGGAGACAGTGATCAGAATGAAGAGAGAGAAACAGTGATCAGAATGGAGAGAGAGACACTGATCAGTAAGGAGAGAGAGACAGTGATCAGAATGGAGAGACACACAGTGATCAGAATGGAGAGAGAGAGACAGTGAATACAATGGAGACAGAGAGACAGAGATCAGAATGAAGAGAGAGAGATAGTGATGAGAATGGAGAGAGAGACAGTGATCGGAATGGAGAGAGAGACGGTGATATGAATGGAGCGAGAGAGAGAGTGATCCGAATGGAGAGAGAGACTTTGATCAGAATGGAGAGAGAGAGACAGTGATGAGAATGGAGAGAGAGACAGTGATCAGAATGGAGAGAGAGACGGTGATACGAATGGAGAGAGAGACAGTGATCACAATGGAGGGAGAGACAGTGATCAGACTGGAGTAAGAAAGAGACAGTGATCAGAATGGAGAGAGACAGACAGTGATCAGTATGGAGAGAGAGATACGGCGAATAGAATGGAGAGAGAGAGACAGTGATCAGAATGGAGAGAGAGAGACAGTGATCAAATGGAGAGACAGTCATAAGAATGGAGAGAGAGAGATTGTGATCAGAATGGAGAGAGAGAGAGTCAAAGATCAGAATGGAGAGAGAGTGACAGTGATCAGAATGGAGAGAGAGACAGTGATCAGAATGGAGAGAGTGAGACAGTGATCAGAATGGAGAGAGAGAGACAGTGAATGGAATGGAGAGAGAGACAGCGATCAGAATGGAGAGAGAGAGACAGTGAACAGAATGGAGAGAGAGAGACAGTGATCAGAATGGAGAGAGAGAGACAGTGATCAAATGGAGAGACAGTCATCAGAATAGAGAGAGAGAGATGGTGATCAGAATGGAGAGAGAGAGAGTGAGAGACAAAGATCAGAATGGAGAGAGAGTGACAGTGATCAGAATGGAGAGAGAGACAGTGATCAGAATGGAGAGAGAGAGAGAGTGATCAGAATGGAGAGAGAGAGTGATCAGAATGGAGAGAGAGACGGTGATACGAATGGAGAGAGAGAGAGTGCTCCGAATGGAGAGAGAGACAGTGATCAGAATGGAGAGAGAGACAGTGATCACAATGGAGGGAGAGACTGTGATCAGAATGGAGAGAGAGAGACAGTGATCAGACTGGAGTAAGAAAGAGACAGTGATCAGAATGGAGAGAGACAGACAGTGATCAGTATGGAGAGAGAGATACGGTGATCAGAATGGAGAGAGAGAGACAGTGATCAGAATGGAGAGAGAGACAGTGATCAAATGGAGAGACAGTAATCAGAATGGAGAGAGAGTGACAGTGATCAGAATGGAGAGAGAGACAGTGATCAGAATGGAGAGAGTGAGACAGTGATCAGAATGGAGAGAGAGAGACAGTGAATGGAATGGAGAGAGAGAGAGAGTGATCAGAATGGAGAGAGAGAGTGATCAGAATGGAGAGAGACAGTGATCAGAATGAAGAGAGATACAGTGATGAGAATGTAGAGAGAGACGGTGATATGAATGGAGAGAGAGACAGTGATCAGAATGGAGAGAGAGAGAGACAGTGATCAGAATGGACAGAGACAGCGAGTGATCAGAATGGAGAGAGAGAGTGATCAGAATGGAGAGATAGACAGTGATGAGAATGGAGAGAGAGAGGTAGTGATCAGAATGGAGAGAGAGAGACAGTGATCAGAATGGAGAGAGAGACTGGAATCAGAATGGAGAGAGAGAGACAGTGACCAGAATGGAGAGAGAAACAGTGATCAGAATAGAGAGAGTGAGACGGTGATCAGAATGGAGAGAGAGAGACAGTGATCAGAATGGAGAGAGAGTAACAGTGATCAGAATGGAGAGAGAGACTGTGATCAGAATGGAGAGAGAGAGATAGTGATCAGAATGGAGAAAGAGAGAGAGAGTGATCAGAATGGAGAGAGAGAGACTGTGATCAGAATGGAGATAGAGAGACAGTGATCAGAATGGAGAGAGAGACAGTGATCAGAATGGTCAGAGACAGATTGTGATCAGACTGGAGAGAGACAGTGATCAGAATGGAAAGAGAGACCCAGTGATCAGAATGGAGAGAGAGAGACAGTGATCAGAATGGAGAGAGAGTGACAGTGATCAGAATGGAGAGAGAGACTGTGATCGGAATGGAGAGAGAGAGATAGTGATCAGAATGGAGAAAGAGAGAGAGAGTGATCAGAATGGAGAGAGAGAGACTGTGATCGGAATGGAGAGAGGGAGACAGTGATCAGAATGGAGAGAGAGAGACAGTGATCAGAATGGAGATAGAGAGACAGTGATCAGAATGGTGAGAGAGACAGTGATCAGAATGGACAGAGACAGATTGTGATCAGAATGGAGAGAGAGAGACAGACAATGATCAGAATGGAGAGAGAGACAGTGATCGGAATGGAGAGAGAGAGACAGTGATCAGAATGGAGAGAGAGAGACAGTGAACACAATTGAGAGAGGGAGACAGTGATCAGAATGAAGAGAGAGAAACAGTGATCAGAATGGAGAGAGAGACACTGATCAGTAAGGAGAGAGAGACAGTGATCAGAATGGAGAGACACACAGTGATCAGAATGGAGAGAGAGAGGCAGTGAATACAATGGAGACAGAGAGACAGAGATCAGAATGAAGAGAGAGAGATAGTGATGAGAATGGAGAGAGAGACAGTGATCAGAATGGAGAGAAAGACGGTGATATGAATGGAGCGAGAGAGAGAGTGATCCGAATGGAGAGAGAGACTTTGATCAGAATGGAGAGAGAGAGACAGTGATGAGAATGGAGAGAGAGACAGTGATCAGAATGGAGAGAGAGACGGTGATATGAATGGAGAGAGAGAGAGTGCTCCGAATGGAGAGAGAGACAGTGATCAGAATGGAGAGAGAGACAGTGATCAGAATGGAGAGAGAGACAGTGATCACAATGGAGGGAGAGACTGTGATCAGAATGGAGAGAGAGAGACAGTGATCAGACTGGAGTAAGAAAGAGACAGTGATCAGAATGGAGAGAGACAGACAGTGATCAAATGGAGAGACAGTCATCAGAATGGAGAGAGAGAGATTGTGATCAGAATGGAGAGAGAGAGAGAGAGACAAAGATCAGAATGGAGAGAGAGTGACAGTGATCAGAATGGAGAGAGAGACAGTGATCAGAATGGAGAGAGTGAGACAGTGATCAGAATGGAGAGAGAGAGACAGTGAATGGAATGGAGAGAGAGACAGCGATCAGAATGGAGAGAGAGAGACAGTGAACAGAATGGAGAGAGAGAGAGAGTGATCAGAATGGAGAGAGAGAGACAGTGATCAAATGGAGAGACAGTCATCAGAATAGAGAGAGAGAGATGGTGATCAGAATGGAGAGAGAGAGAGTGAGAGACAAAGATCAGAATGGAGAGAGAGTGACAGTGATCAGAATGGAGAGAGAGACAGTGATCAGAATGGAGAGAGAGAGAGAGTGATCAGAATGGAGAGAGAGAGTGATCAGAATGGAGAGAGAGACGGTGATACGAATGGAGAGAGAGAGAGTGCTCCGAATGGAGAGAGAGACAGTGATCAGAATGGAGAGAGAGACAGTGATCACAATGGAGAGAGAGAGAGACAGTGAACTGAATGGAGAGAGAGAGAGACAGTGATCAGAATGGAGAGGGACAGTGATCAGAATGGAGAGAGAGACAGTGATCAGAATGGAGAGAGAGAGACTGTGATCAGAATGGAGAGAGGGAGAAAGTGATCAGAATGCAGAGAGAGACAGTGATCAGAATGGAGAGAGAGAGACAGTGATCAGAATGGAGATAGAGAGACAGTGATCAGAATGGAGAGAGAGACAGTGATCAGAATGGAGGGAGAGAGACTGTGATCAGAATGGAGAGAGAGAGAGACAGTGATCTGAATGGAGAGAGGGAGACAGTGATCAGAATCGAGATAGAGACAGTGATCAGAATGGAGAGAGAGGCAGTGATCAGAATGGAGAGAGAGACAGTGATCAGAAAGGAGACAGAGACAGTGATCAGAATGGAGACACACACAGTGATCAGAATGGAGAGAGAGAGACAGTGAACACAATTGAGAGAGGGAGACAGTGATCAGAATGAAGAGAGAGAGATAGTGATGAGAATGGAGAGAGAGACAGTGATCGGAATGGAGAGAGAGACGGTGATATGAATGGAGTGAGAGAGAGAGTGATCCAAATGGAGAGAGAGACTTTGATCAGAATGGAGAGAGAGAGACAGTGATGAGAATGGAGAGAGAGACAGTGATCAGAATGGAGAGAGAGACGGTGATACGAATGGAGAGAGAGACAGTGATCACAATGGAGGGAGAGACAGTGATCAGACTGGAGTAAGAAAGAGACAGTGATCAGAATGGAGAGAGACAGACAGTGATCAGTATGGAGAGAGAGATACGGCGAATAGAATGGAGAGAGAGAGACAGTGATCAGAATGGAGAGAGAGAGACAGTGATCAAATGGAGAGACAGTCATAAGAATGGAGAGAGAGAGATTGTGATCAGAATGGAGAGAGAGAGAGACAAAGATCAGAATGGAGAGAGAGTGACAGTGATCAGAATGGAGAGAGAGACAGTGATCAGAATGGAGAGAGTGAGACAGTGATCAGAATGGAGAGAGAGAGACAGTGAATGGAATGGAGAGAGAGACAGCGATCAGAATGGAGAGAGAGAGACAGTGAACAGAATGGAGAGAGAGAGACAGTGATCAGAATGGAGAGAGAGAGACAGTGATCAAATGGAGAGACAGTCATCAGAATAGAGAGAGAGAGATGGTGATCAGAATGGAGAGAGAGAGAGTGAGAGACAAAGATCAGAATGGAGAGAGAGTGACAGTGATCAGAATGGAGAGAGAGACAGTGATCAGAATGGAGAGAGAGAGAGAGTGATCAGAATGGAGAGAGAGAGTGATCAGAATGGAGAGAGAGACGGTGATACGAATGGAGAGAGAGAGAGTGCTCCGAATGGAGAGAGAGACAGTGATCAGAATGGAGAGAGAGACAGTGATCACAATGGAGGGAGAGACTGTGATCAGAATGGAGAGAGAGAGACAGTGATCAGACTGGAGTAAGAAAGAGACAGTGATCAGAATGGAGAGAGACAGACAGTGATCAGTATGGAGAGAGAGATACGGTGATCAGAATGGAGAGAGAGAGACAGTGATCAGAATGGAGAGAGAGACAGTGATCAAATGGAGAGACAGTAATCAGAATGGAGAGAGAGTGACAGTGATCAGAATGGAGAGAGAGACAGTGATCAGAATGGAGAGAGTGAGACAGTGATCAGAATGGAGAGAGAGAGACAGTGAATGGAATGGAGAGAGAGAGAGAGTGATCAGAATGGAGAGAGAGAGTGATCAGAATGGAGAGAGACAGTGATCAGAATGAAGAGAGATACAGTGATGAGAATGTAGAGAGAGACGGTGATATGAATGGAGAGAGAGACAGTGATCAGAATGGAGAGAGAGAGAGACAGTGATCAGAATGGACAGAGACAGCGAGTGATCAGAATGGAGAGAGAGAGTGATCAGAATGGAGAGATAGACAGTGATGAGAATGGAGAGAGAGAGGTAGTGATCAGAATGGAGAGAGAGAGACAGTGATCAGAATGGAGAGAGAGACTGGAATCAGAATGGAGAGAGAGAGACAGTGACCAGAATGGAGAGAGAAACAGTGATCAGAATAGAGAGAGTGAGACGGTGATCAGAATGGAGAGAGAGAGACAGTGATCAGAATGGAGAGAGAGTAACAGTGATCAGAATGGAGAGAGAGACTGTGATCAGAATGGAGAGAGAGAGATAGTGATCAGAATGGAGAAAGAGAGAGAGAGTGATCAGAATGGAGAGAGAGAGACTGTGATCAGAATGGAGATAGAGAGACAGTGATCAGAATGGAGAGAGAGACAGTGATCAGAATGGTCAGAGACAGATTGTGATCAGACTGGAGAGAGACAGTGATCAGAATGGAAAGAGAGACCCAGTGATCAGAATGGAGAGAGAGAGACAGTGATCAGAATGGAGAGAGAGTGACAGTGATCAGAATGGAGAGAGAGACTGTGATCGGAATGGAGAGAGAGAGATAGTGATCAGAATGGAGAAAGAGAGAGAGAGTGATCAGAATGGAGAGAGAGAGACTGTGATCGGAATGGAGAGAGGGAGACAGTGATCAGAATGGAGAGAGAGAGACAGTGATCAGAATGGAGATAGAGAGACAGTGATCAGAATGGTGAGAGAGACAGTGATCAGAATGGACAGAGACAGATTGTGATCAGAATGGAGAGAGAGAGACAGACAATGATCAGAATGGAGAGAGAGACAGTGATCGGAATGGAGAGAGAGAGACAGTGATCAGAATGGAGAGAGAGAGACAGTGAACACAATTGAGAGAGGGAGACAGTGATCAGAATGAAGAGAGAGAAACAGTGATCAGAATGGAGAGAGAGACACTGATCAGTAAGGAGAGAGAGACAGTGATCAGAATGGAGAGACACACAGTGATCAGAATGGAGAGAGAGAGGCAGTGAATACAATGGAGACAGAGAGACAGAGATCAGAATGAAGAGAGAGAGATAGTGATGAGAATGGAGAGAGAGACAGTGATCAGAATGGAGAGAAAGACGGTGATATGAATGGAGCGAGAGAGAGAGTGATCCGAATGGAGAGAGAGACTTTGATCAGAATGGAGAGAGAGAGACAGTGATGAGAATGGAGAGAGAGACAGTGATCAGAATGGAGAGAGAGACGGTGATACGAATGGAGAGAGAGAGAGTGCTCCGAATGGAGAGAGAGACAGTGATCAGAATGGAGAGAGAGACAGTGATCACAATGGAGGGAGAGACTGTGATCAGAATGGAGAGAGAGAGACAGTGATCAGACTGGAGTAAGAAAGAGACAGTGATCAGAATGGAGAGAGACAGACAGTGATCAAATGGAGAGACAGTCATCAGAATGGAGAGAGAGACAGTGATCAGAATGGAGAGAGTGAGACAGTGATCAGAATGGAGAGAGAGAGACAGTGAATGGAATGGAGAGAGAGACAGCGATCAGAATGGAGAGAGAGAGACAATGAACAGAATGGAGAGAGAGAGACAGTGATCAGAATGGAGAGAGAGAGACAGTGATCAAATGGAGAGACAGTCATCAGAATAGAGAGAGAGAGATGGTGATCAGAATGGAGAGAGAGAGAGTGAGAGACAAAGATCAGAATGGAGAGAGAGTGACAGTGATCAGAATGGAGAGAGAGACAGTGATCAGAATGGAGAGAGAGAGAGAGTGATCAGAATGGAGAGAGAGAGTGATCAGAATGGAGAGAGAGACGGTGATACGAATGGAGAGAGAGAGAGTGCTCCGAATGGAGAGAGAGACAGTGATCAGAATGGAGAGAGAGACAGTGATCACAATGGAGGGAGAGACTGTGATCAGAATGGAGAGAGAGAGACAGTGATCAGACTGGAGTAAGAAAGAGACACTGATCAGAATGGAGAGAGACAGACAGTGATCAGTATGGAGACAGAGATACGGCGATCAGAATGGAGAGAGTGAGACAGTGATCAGAATGGAGAGAGAGACAGTGATCAAATGGAGAGACAGTCATCAGAATGGAGAGAGAGAGATTGTGATCAGAATGGAGAGAGAGAGAGAGAGACAAAGATCAGAATGGAGAGAGAGTGACAGTGATCAGAATGGAGAGAGAGACAGTGATCAGAATGGAGAGAGTGAGACAGTGATCAGAATGGAGAGAGAGAGACAGTGAATGGAATGGAGAGAGAGAGAGAGTGATCAGAATGGAGAGAGAGAGTGATCAGAATGGAGAGAGACAGTGATCAGAATGAAGAGAGATACAGTGATGAGAATGGAGAGAGAGACGGTGATCAGAATGGATAGAAGACAGTGACCTGAATGGAGATAGAGAGACAGCGATCAGAATGGAGAGAGAGACAGTGATCAGAAAGGAGAGAGAGACAGTGATCAGAATGGAGAGAGCGAGAGATTGATCAGAATGGAGAGAGAGTAAGTGATCAGAATGGAGAGAGAGTGAGACAGTGATCAGAATGGAGATAGAGAGACAGTGATCAGAATGGAGAGACACACTGTGATCAGAATGGAGAGAGAGAGACAGTGAACACAATAGAGAGAGGGAGACGGTGATCAGAATGGAGAGAGAGGGAGAGTGATCAGAATGGAGAGAGAGAGACAGTGATCAGAATGGAGAGAGACAGACAGTGATCAGAATGCTGAGAGAGAGAGAGAGACAGTGACCAGAATGGAGAGTGAAGACAGAGATCAGAATGGAGAGAGAGAGATAGTGATCAGAATTGAGAAAGAGAGAGAGAGTGATCAGAATGGAGAGAGAGAGACTGTGATCAGAATGGAGAGAGAGACGGTGATCAGAATGGAGAGAAAGACAGTGATCAGAATGGAGAGAGACAGTGATCAGAATGGAGATCGAGAGACAGTGATCAGAATGGAGAGAGAGACAGTGATCAGAATGGAGAGAGAGACAGTGATCAGAATGGAGAGAGCGAGACAGTGAACACAATTGAGAGAGGGAGACGGTGATCAGAATGGAGAGAGAGAGAGACAGTGATCAGAATGGAGAGAGTCAGACAGTGATGAGAATGCAGAGAGAGAGGGAGACAGTGATCAGAATGGAGAGTGATGATAGAGATCAGAATGGAGAGAGAGTGATAGTGATCAGAATTGAGAAAGAGTGAGAGAGTGATCAGAATGGAGAGAGAGACAGTGATCAGAAAGGAGAGAGAGAGACAGTGATCAAAATGGAGAGACACACAGTGATCAGAATGGAGATGAGAGACAGTGAATACAATTGAGAGAGAGAGACAGAGATCAGAATGAAGAGAGAGAGACAGTGATCAGAATGGAGAGAGAGACGGTGATAAGAATGGAGAGAGAGACAGTGTTCAGAATGGAGAGAGAAAGACGGTGATCAGAATGGAGAGATGCAGTGATCAGAATGGAGAGAGAGACTGTGATCAGAATGGAGAGAGAGAGACATTGGTCAGAATGGAGAGAGAGAGACGGTGATGAGAATGGATAGAAGACAGTGATCTGAATGGAGATAGAGAGACAGCGATCAGAATGGAAAGAGGGACAGTGATCAGAAAGGAGAGAGAGACAGTGATCAGAATGGAGAGAGCGAGAGATTGATCAGAATGGAGAGAGAGTAAGTGATCAGAATGGAGAGAGAGTGAGACAGTGATCAGAATGGAGATAGAGAGACAGTGATCAGAATGGAGAGACACACTGTGATCAGAATGGAGAGAGAGAGACAGTGAACACAATAGAGAGAGGGAGACGGTGATCAGAATGGAGAGAGAGGGAGAGTGATCAGAATGGAGAGAGAGAGACAGTGATCAGAATGGAGAGAGACAGACAGTGATCAGAATGCTGAGAGAGAGAGAGACAGTGACCAGAATGGAGAGTGAAGACAGAGATCAGAATGGAGAGAGAGAGATAGTGATCAGAATTGAGAAAGAGAGAGAGAGTGATCAGAATGGAGAGAGAGAGACTGTGATCAGAATGGAGAGAGAGACGGTGATCAGAATGGAGAGAGAGACAGTGATCAGAATGGAGAGAGAGGGAGAGTGATCAGAATGGGGAGAGAGAGACAGTGATCAGAATGGAGAGAGACAGACAGTGATCAGAATGCTGAGAGAGAGAGAGACAGTGACCAGAATGGAGAGTGAAGACAGAGATCAGAATGGAGAGAGAGAGATAGTGATCAGAATTGAGAAAGAGAGAGAGAGTGATCAGAATGGAGAGAGAGAGACTCTGAGCAGAATGGAGAGAGAGACGGTGATCAGAATGGAGAGAGAGACAGTGATCAGAATGGAGAGAGAGGGAGAGTGATCAGAATGGAGAGAGAGAGACAGTGATCAGAATGGAGAGAGACAGACAGTGATCAGAATGCTGAGAGAGAGAGAGACAGTGACCAGAATGGAGCGTGAAGACAGAGATCAGAATGGAGAGAGCGAGACAGTGAACACAATTGAGAGAGGGAGACGGTGATCAGAATGGAGAGAGAGAGAGACAGTGATCAGAATGGAGAGAGACAGACAGTGATGAGAATGCAGAGAGAGAGGGAGACAGTGATCAGAATGGAGAGTGATGATAGAGATCAGAATGGAGAGAGAGTGATAGTGATCAGAATTGAGAAAGAGTGAGAGAGTGATCAGAATGGAGAGAGAGACAGTGATCAGAAAGGAGAGAGAGACAGTGATCAGAATGGAGAGACACAGTGATCAGAATGGAGAGAGAGAGACAGTGAAAACAATGGAGACAGAGAGACAGAGATCAGAATGAAGAGAGAGAGAGACAGTGATGAGAATGGAGAGAGAGACAGTGATCGGAATGGAGAGAGAGACGTTGATATGAATGGAGCGAGAGAGAGAGTGATCCGAATGGAGAGAGAGAGGATGATCAGAATGGATAGAGACATTGATCAGAATGGATAGAGAGAGACAGTGATCAGAAAGGAGAGAGAGACAGTGATCAGAATGGAGAGAGAGACAGTGATCACAATGGACAAAGAGAGACTGTGATCAGAATGGAGAGAGAGAGACAGTGAACACAATTGAGAGAGGGAGACAGTGATCAGAATGGAGAGAGAGGGACAGTGATCTGAATGGAGAGAGAGAGACAGTGGTCAGAATGGAGAGTGACAGACCGTGATCAGAATGGAGAGAGAGAGACAGTGATCAGAATGGAGAGAGAGAGACAGTGGTCAGAATGGAGAGAGAGAGAGACAGTGAACAGAATGGAGAGAGAGGGACAGTGATCTGAATGGAGAGAGAGAGACAGACTGTGATCGGAATGGAGAGAGACAGAGAGACAGTGATCAGAACGGAGAGACACACTGTGATCCGAATGAAGAGAGAGAGACCTTGAACACAATTGAGAGAGGGAGACGGTGAACAGAATGGAGAGAGAGGTAGAGTGATCAGAATGGAGAGAGAGAGACAGTGATCAGAATGGAGAGAGAGAGACAGTGATCAGAATGGAGAGAGAGGGAGAGTGATCAGAATGGAGACAGAGAGACAGTGATCAGAATGGAGAGAGAGGCAGTGATCTTAATGGAGTGAGAGACAGTGATCAGAAAGGAGACAGAGACAGTGATCAGAATGGAGACACACACAGTGATCAGAATGGAGAGAGAGAGACAGTGAACACAATTGAGAGAGGGAGACAGTGATCAGAATGGAGGGAGAGAGATAGTGATCAGAATTGAGAAAGAGAGAGAGTGATCTGAATGGAGAGAGGGAGACTGTGATCAGAATGCAGAGAGAGAGAGACTGTGATCAGAATGGAGAGAGAGACGGTGATAAGAATGGAGAGAGAGACAGTGTTCAGAATGGAGAGAGAGAGACAGTGATCAGAATGGAGAGAGTGAGACATTGGTCAGAATGGAGAGAGAGAGACGGTGATCAGAATGGATAGAAGACAGTGATCTGAATGGAGATAGAGAGACAGCGATCAGAATGGAGAGAGAGACAGTGATCAGAAAGGAGAGAGAGACAGTGATCAGAATGGAGAGAGCGAGAGATTGATCAGAATGGAGAGAGAGTAAGTGATCAGAACGGAGAGAGAGTGAGACAGTGATCAGAATGGAGATAGAGAGACAGTGATCAGAATGGAGAGAGACAGACAGTGATCAGAATGCTGAGAGAGAGAGAGACAGTGACCAGAATGGAGAGTGAAGACAGAGATCAGAATGGAGAGAGAGAGATAGTGATCAGAATTGAGAAAGAGAGAGAGAGTGATCAGAATGGAGAGAGAGAGACTGTGATCAGAATGGAGAGAGAGACGGTGATCAGAATGGAGAGAGAGACAGTGATCAGAATGGAGAGAGACAGTGATCAGAATGGAGATCGAGAGACAGTGATCAGAATGGAGAGAGAGACAGTGATCAGAAAGGAGAGAGAGACAGTGATCAGAATGGAGAGAGCGAGACAGTGAACACAATTGAGAGAGGGAGACGGTGATCAGAATGGAGAGAGAGAGAGACAGTGATCAGAATGGAGAGAGACAGACAGTGATGAGAATGCAGAGAGAGAGGGAGACAGTGATCAGAATGGAGAGTGATGATAGAGATCAGAATGGAGAGAGAGTGATAGTGATCAGAATTGAGAAAGAGTGAGAGAGTGATCAGAATGGAGAGAGAGACAGTGATCAGAAAGGAGAGAGAGAGACAGTGATCAAAATGGAGAGACACACAGTGATCAGAATGCAGATGAGAGACAGTGAATACAATTGAGAGAGAGAGAGACAGAGATCAGAATGAAGAGAGAGAGACAGTGATCAGAATGGATAGAAGACAGTGATCTGAATGGAGATAGAGAGACAGCGATCAGAATGGAGAGAGGGACAGTGATCAGAAAGGATAGAGAGACAGTGATCAGAATGGAGAGAGCGAGAGATTGATCAGAATGGAGAGAGAGTAAGTGATCAGAATGGAGAGAGAGTGAGACAGTGATCAGAATGGAGATAGAGAGACAGTGATCAGAATGGAGAGACACACTGTGATCAGAATGGAGAGAGAGAGACAGTGAACACAATAGAGAGAGGGAGACGGTGATCAGAATGGAGAGAGAGGGAGAGTGATCAGAATGGAGAGAGAGAGACAGTGATCAGAATGGAGAGAGACAGACAGTGATCAGAATGCTGAGAGAGAGAGAGACAGTGACCAGAATGGAGAGTGAAGACAGAGATCAGAATGGCGAGAGAGAGATAGTGATCAGAATTGAGAAAGAGAGAGAGAGCGATCAGAATGGAGAGAGGGACAGTGATCAGAAAGGAGAGAGAGACAGTGATCAGAATGGAGAGAGCGAGAGATTGATCAGAATGGAGAGAGAGTAAGTGATCAGAATGGCGAGAGAGTGAGACAGTGATCAGAATGGAGATAGAGAGACAGTGATCAGAATGGAGAGACACACTGTGATCAGAATGGAGAGAGAGAGACAGTGAACACAATAGAGAGAGGGAGACGGTGATCAGAATGGAGAGAGAGGGAGAGTGATCAGAATGGAGAGAGAGAGACAGTGATCAGAATGGAGAGAGACAGACAGTGATCAGAATGGAGAGAGAGAGACAGTGAACACAATAGAGAGAGGGAGACGGTGATCAGAATGGAGAGAGAGGGAGAGTGATCAGAATGGAGAGAGAGAGACAGTGATCAGAATGGAGAGAGACAGACAGTGATCAGAATGCTGATAGAGAGAGAGACAGTGACCAGAATGGAGAGTGAAGACAGAGATCAGAATGGAGAGAGAGAGATAGTGATCAGAATTGAGAAAGAGAGAGAGAGTGATCAGAATGGAGAGAGAGAGACTGTGATCAGAATGGAGAGAGAGACGGTGATCAGAATGGAGAGAGAGACTGGAATCAGAATGGAGAGAGAGAGACAGTGACCAGAATGGAGAGAGAAACAGTGATCAAAATAGAGAGAGTGAGACGGTGATCAGAATGGAGAGGGAGAGACAGTGATCAGAATGGAGAGAGAGTGACAGTGATCAGAATGGAGAGCTAGAGACAGTGATCAGAATGGAGAGAGAGTGACAGTGATCAGAATGGAGAGAGAGACTGTGATCAGAATGGAGAGAGAGAGATAGTGATCAGAATGGAGAAAGAGAGAGAGAGTGATCAGAATGGAGAGAGAGAGACTGTGATCAGAATGGAGATAGAGAGACAGTGATCAGAATGGAGAGAGAGAGACAGTGATCAGAATGGACAGAGACAGATTGTGATCAGACTGGAGAGAGACAGTGATCAGAATGGAAAGAGAGACCCAGTGATCAGAATGGAGAGAGAGAGACTGTGATCAGAATGGAGAGAGACAGACAGTGATCAGAATGAAGAGAGAGAGAGTGGGATCAGAATGGAGAGAGAGAGACAGTGATCAGAATGGAGAGAGAGTGACAGTGATCAGAATGGAGAGAGAGACTGTGATCGGAATGGAGAGAGAGAGATAGTGATCAGAATGGAGAAAGAGAGAGAGAGTGATCAGAATGGAGAAAGAGAGAGAGAGTGATCAGAATGGAGAGAGAGAGACTGTGATCAGAATGGAGAGAGAGACGGTGATCAGAATGGAGAGAGAGACAGTGATCAGAATGGAGAGAGAGACAGTGATCAAATGGAGAGACAGTCATCAGAATGGAGAGAGAGAGATGGTGATCAGAATGGAGAGAGAGAGAGAGTGAGACAAAGATCAGAATGGAGAGAGAGTGACAGTGATCAGAATGGAGAGAGAGACAGTGATCAGAATGGAGAGAGAGAGAGAGATCAGAATGGAGAGAGAGAGTGATCAGAATGGAGAGAGAGACGGTGATACAAATGGAGAGAGAGAGAGTGCTCCGAATGGAGAGAGAGACAGTGATCAGAATGGAGAGAGAGACAGTGATCACAATGGAGGGAGAGACTGTGATCAGAATGGAGAGAGAGACACAGTGATCAGACTGGAGTAAGAAAGAGACAGTGATCAGAATGGAGAGAGACAGACAGTGATCAGTATGGAGAGAGAGATACGGCGATCAGAATGGAGAGAGAGAGACAGTGTTCAGAATGGAGAGAGAGACAGTGATCAAATGGAGAGACAGTCATCAGAATGGAGAGAGAGAGATTGTGATCAGAATGGAGAGAGAGAGAGAGAGACAAAGATCAGAATGGAGAGAGAGTGACAGTGATCAGAATGGAGAGAGAGACAGTGATCAGAATGGAGAGAGTGAGACAGTGATCAGAATGGAGAGAGAGAGACAGTGAATGGAATGGAGAGAGAGAGAGAGTGATCAGAATGGAGAGAGAGAGTGATCAGAATGGAGAGAGACAGTGATCAGAATGAAGAGAGATACAGTGATGAGAATGGAGAGAGAGACGGTGATATGAATGGAGAGAGAGACAGTGATCAGAATGGAGAGAGAGAGAGACAGTGATCAGAATGGACAGAGACAGCGAGTGATCAGAATGGAGAGAGAGAGAGTGATCAGAATGGAGAGACACAGTGATCAGAATGGAGAGAGAGAGACAGTGAAAACAATGGAGACAGAGAGACAGAGATCAGAATGAAGAGAGAGAGACAGTGATCAGAATGGAGAGAGAGACAGTGATCAGAATGGAGAGAGAGGGAGAGTGATCAGAATGGAGAGAGAGAGACAGTGATCAGAATGGAGAGAGACAGACAGTGATCAGAATGCTGAGAGAGAGAGAGACAGTGATCAGAATGGAGAGAGAGACAGTGACCAGAATGGAGCGTGAAGACAGAGATCAGAATGGAGAGAGCGAGACAGTGAACACAATTGAGAGAGGGAGACGGTGATCAGAATGGAGAGAGAGAGAGACAGTGATCAGAATGGAGAGAGACAGACAGTGATGAGAATGCAGAGAGAGAGGGAGACAGTGATCAGAATGGAGTGATGATAGAGATCAGAATGGAGAGAGAGTGATAGTGATCAGAATTGAGAAAGAGTGAGAGAGTGATCAGAATGGAGAGAGAGACAGTGATCAGAAAGGAGAGAGAGACAGTGATCAGAATGGAGAGACACAGTGATCAGAATGGAGAGAGAGACAGTGAAAACAATGGAGACAGAGAGACAGAGATCAGAATGAAGAGAGAGAGACAGTGATCAGAATGGAGAGAGAGACAGTGATCAGAAAGGAGAGAGAGACAGTGATCAGAATGGAGAGACACAGTGATCAGAATGGAGAGAGAGAGACAGTGAATACAATGGAGACAGAGAGACAGAGATCAGAATGAAGAGAGAGAGAGACAGTGATGAGAATGGAGAGAGAGACAGTGATCGGAATGGAGAGAGAGACGTTGATATGAATGGAGCGAGAGAGAGAGTGATCTGAATGGAGAGAGAGACGATGATCAGAATGGAGAGAGACATTGATCAGAATGGATAGAGAGAGACAGTGATCAGAAAGGAGAGAGAGACAGTGATCAGAATGGAGAGAGAGACAGTGATCACAATGGACAAAGAGAGACTGTGATCAGAATGGAGAGAGAGAGACAGTGAACACAATTGAGAGAGGGAGACAGTGATCAGAATGGAGAGAGAGGGACAGTGATCTGAATGGAGAGAGAGAGACAGTGGTCAGAATGGAGAGTGACAGACAGTGATCAGAATGGAGAGAGAGAGACAGTGATCAGAATGGAGAGAGAGAGACAGTGGTCAGAATGGAGAGAGAGAGAGACAGTGAACAGAATGGAGAGAGAGGGACAGTGATCTGAATGGAGAGAGAGAGACAGACTGTGATCGGAATGGAGAGAGACAGAGAGACAGTGATCAGAACGGAGAGACACACTGTGATCCGAATGAAGAGAGAGAGACCTTGAACACAATTGAGAGAGGGAGACGGTGAACAGAATGGAGAGAGAGGTAGAGTGATCAGAATGGAGAGAGAGAGACAGTGATCAGAATGGAGAGAGAGAGACAGTGATCAGAATGGAGAGAGAGGGAGAGTGATCAGAATGGAGACAGAGAGACAGTGATCAGAATGGAGAGAGAGGCAGTGATCATAATGGAGTGAGAGACAGTGATCAGAAAGGAGACAGAGACAGTGATCAGAATGGAGACACACACAGTGATCAGAATGGAGAGAGAGAGACAGTGATCAGAATGGAGGGAGAGAGATAGTGATCAGAATTGAGAAAGAGAGAGAGTGATCTGAATGGAGAGAGAGAGACTGTGATCAGAATGCAGAGAGAGAGAGACTGTGATCAGAATGGAGAGAGAGACGGTGATAAGAATGGAGAGAGAGACAGTGTTCAGAATGGAGAGAGAGAGACAGTGATCAGAATGGAGAGAGAGAGACATTGGTCAGAATGGAGAGAGAGAGACGGTGATCAGAATGGATAGAAGACAGTGATCTGAATGGAGATAGAGAGACAGCGATCAGAATGGAGAGAGAGACAGTGATCAGAAAGGAGAGAGAGACAGTGATCAGAATGGAGAGAGCGAGAGATTGATCAGAATGGAGAGAGAGTAAGTGATCAGAATGGAGAGAGAGTGAGACAGTGATCAGAATGGAGATAGAGAGACAGTGATCAGAATGGAGAGACACACTGTGATCAGAATGGAGAGAGAGAGACAGTGAACACAATAGAGAGAGGGAGACGGTGCTCAGAATGGAGAGAGAGGGAGAGTGATCAGAATGGAGAGAGAGAGACAGTGATCAGAATGGAGAGAGACAGACAGTGATCAGAATGCTGAGAGAGAGAGAGACAGTGACCAGAATGGAGAGTGAAGACAGAGATCAGAATGGAGAGAGAGAGATAGTGATCAGAATTGAGAAAGAGAGAGAGAGTGATCAGAATGGAGAGAGAGAGACTGTGATCAGAATGGAGAGAGAGACGGTGATCAGAATGGAGAGAGAGACAGTGATCAGAATGGAGAGAGACAGTGATCAGAATGGAGATCGAGAGACAGTGATCAGAATGGAGAGAGAGACAGTGATCAGAAAGGAGAGAGAGACAGTGATCAGAATGGAGAGAGCGAGACAGTGAACACAATTGAGAGAGGGAGACGGTGATCAGAATGGAGAGAGAGAGAGACAGTGATCAGAATGGAGAGAGACAGACAGTGATGAGAATGCAGAGAGAGAGGGAGACAGTGATCAGAATGGAGAGTGATGATAGAGATCAGAATGGAGAGAGAGTGATAGTGATCAGAATTGAGAAAGAGTGAGAGAGTGATCAGAATGGAGAGAGAGACAGTGATCAGAAAGGAGAGAGAGAGACAGTGATCAAAGTGGAGAGACACACAGTGATCAGAATGCAGATGAGAGACAGTGAATACAATTGAGAGAGAGAGACAGAGATCAGAATGAAGAGAGAGAGACAGTGATCAGAATGGAGAGAGAGACGGTGATAAGAATGGAGAGAGAGACAGTGTTCAGAATGGAGAGAGAAAGACGGTGATCAGAATGGAGAGATGCAGTGATCAGAATGGAGAGAGAGACTGTGATCAGAATGGAGAGAGAGAGACATTGGTCAGAATGGAGAGAGAGAGACGGTGATGAGAATGGATAGAAGACAGTGATCTGAATGGAGATAGAGAGACAGCGATCAGAATGGAGAGAGGGACAGTGATCAGAAAGGATAGAGAGACAGTGATCAGAATGGAGAGAGCGAGAGATTGATCAGAATGGAGAGAGAGTAAGTGATCAGAATGGAGAGAGAGTGAGACAGTGATCAGAATGGAGATAGAGAGACAGTGATCAGAATGGAGAGACACACTGTGATCAGAATGGAGAGAGAGAGACAGTGAACACAATAGAGAGAGGGAGACGGTGATCAGAATGGAGAGAGAGGGAGAGTGATCAGAATGGAGAGAGAGAGACAGTGATCAGAATGGAGAGAGACAGACAGTGATCAGAATGCTGAGAGAGAGAGAGACAGTGACCAGAATGGAGAGTGAAGACAGAGATCAGAATGGAGAGAGAGAGAGATAGTGATCAGAATTGAGAAAGAGAGAGAGAGCGATCAGAATGGAGAGAGGGACAGTGATCAGAAAGGAGAGACAGTGATCAGAATGGAGAGAGCGAGAGATTGATCAGAATGGAGAGAGAGTAAGTGATCAGAATGGAGAGAGAGTGAGACAGTGATCAGAATGGAGATAGAGAGACAGTGATCAGAATGGAGAGACACACTGTGATCAGAATGGAGAGAGAGAGACAGTGAACACAATAGAGAGAGGGAGACGGTGATCAGAATGGAGAGAGAGGGAGAGTGATCAGAATGGAGAGAGAGAGACAGTGATCAGAATGGAGAGAGACAGACAGTGATCAGAATGCTGAGAGAGAGAGAGACAGTGACCAGAATGGAGAGTGAAGACAGAGATCAGAATGGAGAGAGAGAGATAGTGATCAGAATTGAGAAAGAGAGAGAGAGTGATCAGAATGGAGAGAGAGAGACTGTGATCAGAATGGAGAGAGAGACGGTGATCAGAATGGAGAGAGAGACTGGAATCAGAATGGAGAGAGAGAGACAGTGACCAGAATGGAGAGAGAAACAGTGATCAAAATAGAGAGAGTGAGACGGTGATCAGAATGGAGAGGGAGAGACAGTGATCAGAATGGAGAGAGAGTGACAGTGATCAGAATGGAGAGGGAGAGACAGTGATCAGAATGGAGAGAGAGTGACAGTGATCAGAATGGAGAGAGAGACTGTGATCAGAATGGAGAGAGAGAGATAGTGATCAGAATGGAGAAAGAGAGAGAGAGTGATCAGAATGGAGAGAGAGAGACTGTGATCAGAATGGAGATAGAGAGACAGTGATCAGAATGGAGAGAGAGAGACAGTGATCAGAATGGACAGAGACAGATTGTGATCAGAATGGAGAGAGAGAGACTGTGATCAGAATGGAGAGAGACAGACAGTGATCAGAATGAAGAGAGAGAGAGTGGGATCAGAATGGAGAGAGAGAGACAGTGATCAGAATGGAGAGAGAGTGACAGTGATCAGAATGGAGGGAGAGACTGTGATCGGAATGGAGAGAGAGAGATAGTGATCAGAATGGAGAAAGAGAGAGAGAGTGATCAGAATGGAGAAAGAGAGAGAGAGTGATCAGAATGGAGAGAGAGAGACTGTGATCAGAATGGAGAGAGAGACGGTGATCAGAATGGAGAGAGAGACAGTGATCAAATGGAGAGACAGTCATCAGAATGGAGAGAGAGAGATGGTGATCAGAATGGAGATAGAGAGACAGTGATCAGAATGGAGAGAGAGAGACAGTGATCAGAATGGACAGAGACAGATTGTGATCAGAATGGAGAGAGAGAGACTGTGATCAGAATGGAGAGAGACAGACAGTGATCAGAATGGAGAGAGAGAGAGACAGTGATCAGAATGGACAGAGACAGCGAGTGATCAGAATGGAGAGAGAGAGAGTGATCAGAATGGAGAGACACAGTGATCAGAATGGAGAGAGAGAGACAGTGAAAACAATGGAGACAGAGAGACAGAGATCAGAATGAAGAGAGAGAGACAGTGATCAGAATGGAGAGAGAGACAGTGATCAGAATGGAGAGAGAGGGAGAGTGATCAGAATGGAGAGAGAGAGACAGTGATCAGAATGGAGAGAGACAGACAGTGATCAGAATGCTGAGAGAGAGAGAGACAGTGACCAGAATGGAGCGTGAAGACAGAGATCAGAATGGAGAGAGCGAGACAGTGAACACAATTGAGAGAGGGAGACGGTGATCAGAATGGAGAGAGAGAGAGACAGTGATCAGAATGGAGAGAGACAGACAGTGATGAGAATGCAGAGAGAGAGGGAGACAGTGATCAGAATGGAGTGATGATAGAGATCAGAATGGAGAGAGAGTGATAGTGATCAGAATTGAGAAAGAGTGAGAGAGTGATCAGAATGGAGAGAGAGACAGTGATCAGAAAGGAGAGAGAGACAGTGATCAGAATGGAGAGACACAGTGATCAGAATGGAGAGAGAGAGACAGTGAAAACAATGGAGACAGAGAGACAGAGATCAGAATGAAGAGAGAGAGACAGTGATCAGAATGGAGAGAGAGACAGTGATCAGAAAGGAGAGAGAGACAGTGATCAGAATGGAGAGACACAGTGATCAGAATGGAGAGAGAGAGACAGTGAATACAATGGAGACAGAGAGACAGAGATCAGAATGAAGAGAGAGAGAGACAGTGATGAGAATGGAGAGAGAGACAGTGATCGGAATGGAGAGAGAGACGTTGATATGAATGGAGCGAGAGAGAGAGTGATCTGAATGGAGAGAGAGACGATGATCAGAATGGAGAGAGACATTGATCAGAATGGATAGAGAGAGACAGTGATCAGAAAGGAGAGAGAGACAGTGATCAGAATGGAGAGAGAGACAGTGATCACAATGGACAAAGAGAGACTGTGATCAGAATGGAGAGAGAGAGACAGTGAACACAATTGAGAGAGGGAGACAGTGATCAGAATGGAGAGAGAGGGACAGTGATCTGAATGGAGAGAGAGAGACAGTGGTCAGAATGGAGAGTGACAGACAGTGATCAGAATGGAGAGAGAGAGACAGTGATCAGAATGGAGAGAGAGAGACAGTGGTCAGAATGGAGAGAGAGAGAGACAGTGAACAGAATGGAGAGAGAGGGACAGTGATCTGAATGGAGAGAGAGAGACAGACTGTGATCGGAATGGAGAGAGACAGAGAGACAGTGATCAGAACGGAGAGACACACTGTGATCCGAATGAAGAGAGAGAGACCTTGAACACAATTGAGAGAGGGAGACGGTGAACAGAATGGAGAGAGAGGTAGAGTGATCAGAATGGAGAGAGAGAGACAGTGATCAGAATGGAGAGAGAGAGACAGTGATCAGAATGGAGAGAGAGGGAGAGTGATCAGAATGGAGACAGAGAGACAGTGATCAGAATGGAGAGAGAGGCAGTGATCATAATGGAGTGAGAGACAGTGATCAGAAAGGAGACAGAGACAGTGATCAGAATGGAGGACACACACAGTGATCAGAATGGAGAGAGAGGAGACAGTGATCAGAATGGAGGGAGAGAGATAGTGATCAGAATTGAGAAAGAGAGAGAGTGATCTGAATGGAGAGAGAGAGACTGTGATCAGAATGCAGAGAGAGAGAGACTGTGATCAGAATGGAGAGAGAGACGGTGATAAGAATGGAGAGAGAGACAGTGTTCAGAATGGAGAGAGAGAGACAGTGATCAGAATGGAGAGAGAGAGACATGGTCAGAATGGAGAGAGAGAGACGGTGATCAGAATGGATAGAAGACAGTGATCTGAATGGAGATAGAGAGACAGCGATCAGAATGGAGAGAGAGACAGTGATCAGAAAGGAGAGAGAGACAGTGATCAGAATGGAGAGAGCGAGAGATTGATCAGAATGGAGAGAGAGTAAGTGATCAGAATGGAGAGAGAGTGAGACAGTGATCAGAATGGAGATAGAGAGACAGTGATCAGAATGGAGAGACACACTGTGATCAGAATGGAGAGAGAGAGACAGTGAACACAATAGAGAGAGGGAGACGGTGCTCAGAATGGAGAGAGAGGGAGAGTGATCAGAATGGAGAGAGAGAGACAGTGATCAGAATGGAGAGAGACAGACAGTGATCAGAATGCTGAGAGAGAGAGAGACAGTGACCAGAATGGAGAGTGAAGACAGAGATCAGAATGGAGAGAGAGAGATAGTGATCAGAATTGAGAAAGAGAGAGAGAGTGATCAGAATGGAGAGAGAGAGGACTGTGATCAGAATGGAGAGAGAGACGGTGATCAGAATGGAGAGAGAGGACAGTGATCAGAATGGAGAGAGACAGTGATCAGAATGGAGATCGAGAGACAGTGATCAGAATGGAGAGAGAGACAGTGATCAGAAAGGAGAGAGAGACAGTGATCAGAATGGAGAGAGCGAGACAGTGAACACAATTGAGAGAGGGAGACGGTGATCAGAATGGAGAGAGAGAGAGACAGTGATCAGAATGGAGAGAGACAGGACAGTGATGAGAATGCAGAGAGAGAGGGAGACAGTGATCAGAATGGAGAGTGATGATAGAGATCAGAATGGAGAGAGAGTGATAGTGATCAAGAATTGAGAAAGAGTGAGAGAGTGATCAGAATGGAGAGAGAGACAGTGATCAGAAAGGAGAGAGAGAGACAGTGATCAAAGTGGAGAGACACACAGTGATCAGAATGCAGATGAGAGACAGTGAATACAATTGAGAGAGAGGAGACAGAGATCAGAATGAAGAGAGAGAGACAGTGGATCAGAATGGGAGAGAGAGACGGTGATCAGAATGGAGAGAGAGAGACATTGGTCAGAATGCAGAGAGAGAGACGGTGATGAGAATGGATAGAAGACAGTGATCTGAATGGAGATAGAGAGACAGCGATCAGAATGGAGAGAGGGACAGTGATCAGAAAGGATAGAGAGACAGTGATCAGAATGGAGAGAGCGAGAGATTGATCAGAATGGAGAGAGAGTAAGTGATCAGAATGGAGAGAGAGTGAGACAGTGATCAGAATGGAGATAGAGAGACAGTGATCAGAATGGAGAGACACACTGTGATCAGATTGGAGAGAGAGAGACAGTGAACACAATAGAGAGAGGGAGACGGTGATCAGAATGGAGAGAGAGGGAGAGTGATCAGAATGGAGAGAGAGAGACAGTGATCAGAATGGAGAGAGACAGACAGTGATCAGAATGCTGAGAGAGAGAGAGACAGTGACCAGAATGGAGAGTGAAGACAGAGATCAGAATGGAGAGAGAGAGAGATAGTGATCAGAATTGAGAAAGAGAGAGAGAGCGATCAGAATGGAGAGAGGGACAGTGATCAGAAAGGAGAGACAGTGATCAGAATGGAGAGAGCGAGAGATTGATCAGAATGGAGAGAGAGTAAGTGATCAGAATGGAGAGAGAGTGAGACAGTGATCAGAATGGAGATAGAGAGACAGTGATCAGAATGGAGAGACACACTGTGATCAGAATGGAGAGAGAGAGACAGTGAACACAATAGAGAGAGGGAGACGGTGATCAGAATGGAGAGAGAGGGAGAGTGATCAGAATGGAGAGAGAGAGACAGTGATCAGAATGGAGAGAGACAGACAGTGATCAGAATGCTGAGAGAGAGAGAGACAGTGACCAGAATGGAGAGTGAAGACAGAGATCAGAATGGAGAGAGAGAGATAGTGATCAGAATTGAGAAAGAGAGAGAGAGTGATCAGAATGGAGAGAGAGAGACTGTGATCAGAATGGAGAGAGAGACGGTGATCAGAATGGAGAGAGAGACTGGAATCAGAATGGAGAGAGAGAGACAGTGACCAGAATGGAGAGAGAAACAGTGATCAAAATAGAGAGAGTGAGACGGTGATCAGAATGGAGAGGGAGAGACAGTGATCAGAATGGAGAGAGAGTGACAGTGATCAGAATGGAGAGGGAGAGGACAGTGATCAGAATGGAGAGAGAGTGACAGTGATCAGAATGGAGAGAGAGACTGTGATCAGAATGGAGAGAGAGATGATAGTGATCAGAATGGAGAAAGAGAGAGAGAGTGATCAGAATGGAGAGAGAGAGACTGTGATCAGAATGGAGATAGAGAGACAGTGATCAGAATGGAGAGAGAGAGACAGTGATCAGAATGGACAGAGACAGATTGTGATCAGAATGAAGAGAGAGAGAGTGGGATCAGAATGGGAGAGAGAGAGACAGTGATCAGAATGGAGAGAGAGTGACAGTGATCAGAATGGAGGGAGAGACTGTGATCGGAATGGAGAGAGAGAGATAGTGATCAGAATGGAGAAAGAGAGAGAGAGTGATCAGAATGGAGAAAGAGAGAGAGAGTGATCAGAATGGAGAGAGAGAGACTGTGATCAGAATGGAGAGAGAGACGGTGATCAGAATGGAGAGAGAGACAGTGATCAAATGGAGAGACAGTCATCAGAATGGGAGAGAGAGAGATGGTGATCAGAATGGAGAGAGAGAGAGAGTGAGACAAAGATCAGAATGGAGAGAGAGTGACAGTGATCAGAATGGAGAGAGAGACAGTGATCAGAATGAGAGAGAGAGAGAGAGATCAGAATGGAGAGAGAGAGTGCTCCGAATGGAGAGAGAGACAGTGATCAGAATGGAGAGAGAGACAGTGATCACAATGGAGGGAGAGACTGTGATCAGAATGGAGAGAGAGAGACAGTGATCAGTATGGAGAGAGAGATACGGCGATCAGAATGGAGAGAGAGAGAGACAGTGTTCAGAATGGAGAGAGAGACAGTGATCAAATGGAGAGACAGTCATCAGAATGGAGAGAGAGAGATTGTGATCAGAATGGAGAGAGAGAGAGAGAGACAAAGATCAGAATGGAGAGAGAGTGACAGTGATCAGAATGGAGAGAGAGACAGTGATCAGAATGGAGAGAGTGAGACAGTGATCAGAATGGAGAGAGAGAGACAGGGAATGGAATGGAGAGAGAGAGAGGGTGATCAGAATGGAGAGAGAGAGTGATCAGAATGGAGAGAGACAGTGATCAGAATGAAGAGAGATACAGTGATGAGAATGGAGAGAGAGACGGTGATATGAATGGAGAGAGAGACAGTGATCAGAATGGAGAGAGAGAGAGACAGTGATCAGAATCGATAGAGACAGCGAGTGATCAGAATGGAGAGAGAGAGAGTAGATCAGAATGGAGAGATAGACAGTGATGAGAATGGAGAGAGAGAGATAGTGATCAGAATGGAGAGAGAGAGAACAGTGATCAGAATGGAGAGAGAGACTGGAATCAGAATGGAGAGAGAGAGACAGTGACCAGAATGGAGAGAGAAACAGTGATCAGAATAGAGAGAGTGAGACGGTGATCAGAATGGAGAGAGAGAGACAGTGATCAGAATGGAGAGAGAGTGACAGTGATCAGAATGGAGAGAGAGAGGATAGTGGTCAGAATGGAGAAAGAGAGAGAGAGTGATCAGAATGGAGAGAGAGAGACTGTGATCAGAATGGAGATAGAGAGACAGTGATCAGAATGGAGAGAGAGACAGTGATCATAATGGACAGAGACAGATTGTGATCAGACTGGAGAGAGACAGTGATCAGAATGGAAAGAGAGACCCCAGTGATCAGAATGGGAGAGAGAGAGACTGTGATCAGAATGGAGAGAGACAGACAGTGATCAGAATGAAGAGAGAGAGAGTGGGATCAGAATGGAGAGAGAGAGACAGTGATCAGAATGGAGAGAGAGTGACAGTGATCAGAATGGAGAGAGAGACTGTGATCGGAATGGAGAGAGAGAGATAGTGATCAGAATGGAGAAAGAGAGAGAGAGTGATCAGAATGGAGAAAGAGAGAGAGAGTGATCAGAATGGAGAGAGAGAGAGACTGTGATCAGAATGGAGAGAGGGAGACAGTGATCAGAATGCAGAGGAGAGACAGTGATCAGAATGGAGAGAGAGAGACAGTGATCAGAATGGAGATAGAGAGACAGTGATCAGAATGGAGAGAGAGACAGTGATCAGAATGGACAGAGACAGATTGTGATCAGAATGGAGAAGAGAGACAGACAATGATCAGAATGGAGAGAGAGACAGTGATCGAATGGGAGAGAGAGAGACAGTCAATATCAATGGAGAGAGAGAGAGGGATCCGAATGGAGAGAGAGACAGTGATCAGAATGGAAAGAGACAGTGATCAGAATGGAGAGAGACATTGATCAGAATGGAGAGAGAGAGACAGTGATCAGAATGGAGAGAGAGAGACAGTGATGAGAATGGAGAGAGATACAATAAGCAGTATGGAGAGAGATACAGTGATCACAATCGAGAGAGAGAGACTGCGATCAGAATGGAGAGAGAGAGACTGTGATCAGAATGGAGAGAGACAGACAGTGATCAGAATGAAGAGAGAGATAGTGGGATCAGAATGGACAGAGAGAGATAGTGATCAGAAGGGAGAAAGAGAGAGAGAGTGATCAGAATGGAGAGAAAGAGACTGTGATCAGAATGGAGAGAGAGTGACAGTGATCAGAATGGAGAGAGAGACAGTGATCAGAATGGAGAGATTGCAGTGATCAGAATGGAGATAGAGAGACAGTGAATACAATTGAGAGAGAGAGACAGCGATCAGAATGAAGAGAGAGAGGACAGTAATCAGAATGGAGAGAGAGAGACAGTTATCACAATGGAGAGAGAGACAGTGATCAGAATGCAGACAGAGAGAGAGACAGTGATCAGAATGGAGAGTGAAGACAGAGATCAGAATGGAGAGAGAGGGACAGTGATCAGAATTGAGAAAGAGAGGGAGAGTGATCAGAATTGAGAGAGAGGAGACAGCGATCAGAATGAAGAGAGAGACAGTTATCTGAATGGAGAGAGAGAGACAGTGATGAGAATGGGGAGAGAGACAGTGATCAGAATGGATAGAAGACAGTGATCAGAATGGAGAGAGGGAGACAGTGATCAGAATGGAGAAGAGAGACGGTGATCAGAATGGAAAGAGAGACAGTGATCAGAATGGATAGAAGACAGTGATCAGAATGGAGAGAGGGAGACAGTGATCAGAATGGAGAAGAGAGATGGTGATCAGAATGGAAAGAGAGACAGTGATCAGAATGGAGAGAGAGAGTGATCAAAATGGAGGGAGAGAGACTGTGATCAGAATGGAGAGAGAGAGTGATCAAAATGGAGAGAGAGACAGTGATGAGAATGGAGAGAGAGACAGTGATCAGAATGGAGAGAGAGACAGTGATGAGAAAGGAGTGAGAGACAGTGATCAGAATGGAGAGACACACAGTGATCAGAATGGAGAGAGAGAGTCAGTGTACACAATTGAGAGAGGGAGACGGCGATCAGAATGGAGAGAGAGGGACAGTGATCTGAATGGAGAGAGAGAGACGGGAGATCAGAATGGAGAGAGAGGGACAGTGATCTGAATGGAGAGAGAGCAACAGTGATCAGAATGGACAGAGAAAGATTGTGATCAGAATGGAGTGAGAGAGACAGACAATGATCAGAATGGAGAGAGAGACAGTGATCGGAATGGAGAGAGAGAGACGGTCCATAACAATGGAGAGAGAGAGAGGGATCCGAATGGAGAGAGAGACAGTGATCAGAATGGAGAGAGACATTGATCAGAATGGAGAGAGAGAGACAGTGATCAGAAAGCAGAGAGAGACAGTGATCAGAATGGAGAGAGATACAATAAGCAGTATTGAGAGAGATACAGTGATCACAATCGAGAGAGAGAGACTGCGATCAGAATGGAGAGAGAGAGACAGTGATCAGAATGGAGAGAGAGAGTGATCAGAATGGAGAGAGAGACGGTGAATACGAATGGAGAGAGAGAGAGTGCTCCGAATGGAGAGAGAGACAGTGATCAGAATGGAGAGAGAGACAGTGATCACAATGGAGGGAGAGACTGTGATCAGAATGGAGAGAGAGAGACAGTGATCAGACTGGAGTAAGAAAGAGACAGTGATCAGAATGGAGAGAGACAGACAGTGATCAGTATGGAGAGAGAGATACAGTGATCAGAATGGAGAGAGAGAGACAGTGATCAGAATGGAGAGAGAGACAGTGATCAAATGGAGAGACAGTCATCAGAATGGAGAGAGAGAGAGACAAAGATCAGAATGGAGAGAGAGTGACAGTGATCAGAATGGAGAGAGAGACAGTGATCAGAATGGAGAGAGTGAGACAGTGATCAGAATGGAGAGAGAGAGACAGTGAATGGGAATGGAGAGAGAGAGAGAGTGATCAGAATGGAGAGAGAGAGTGATCAGAATGGAGAGAGGACAGTGATCAGAATGAAAGAGAGAGAGAGACAGTGATCAGAATGGACAGAGACAGCGAGTGATCAGAATGGAGAGGGAGAGAGTGA
The DNA here is from genome assembly GCF_030028105.1 of Mobula birostris. Taxonomy (NCBI): domain Eukaryota; kingdom Metazoa; phylum Chordata; class Chondrichthyes; order Myliobatiformes; family Myliobatidae; genus Mobula; species Mobula birostris. Next base: position 72,902 of record NW_027274234.1, on the reverse strand, counting down.
TCAGAATGGAGAGATAGACAGTGATGAGAATGGAGAGAGAGAGATAGTGATCAGAATGGAGAGAGAGAGACAGTGATCAGAATGGAGAGAGAGACTGGAATCAGAATGGAGAGAGAGAGACAGTGACCAGAATGGAGAGAGAAACAGTGATCAGAATAGAGAGAGTGAGACGGTGATCAGAATGGAGAGAGAGAGACAGTGATTAGAATGGAGAGAGAGTGACAGTGATCAGAATGGAGAGAGAGACTGTGATCAGAATGGAGAGAGAGAGATAGTGATCAGAATGGAGAAAGAGAGAGAGAGTGATCAGAATGGAGAGAGAGAGACTGTGATCAGAATGGAGATAGAGAGACAGTGATCAGAATGGAGAGAGAGACAGTGATCGGAATGGACAGAGACAGATTGTGATCAGACTGGAGAGAGACAGTGATCAGAATGGAAAGAGAGACCCAGTGATCAGAATGGAGAGAGAGAGACTGTGATCAGAATGGAGAGAGACAGACAGTGATCAGAATGAAGAGAGAGAGAGTGGGATCAGAATGGAGAGAGAGAGACAGTGATCAGAATGGAGAGAGAGTGACTGTGATCAGAATGGAGAGAGAGACTGTGATCGGAATGGAGAGAGAGAGATAGTGATCAGAATGGAGAAAGAGAGAGAGAGTGATCAGAATGGAGAAAGAGAGAGAGAGTGATCAGAATGGAGAGAGAGAGACTGTGATCAGAATGGAGAGAGGGAGACAGTGATCAGAATGCAGAGAGAGACAGTGATCAGAATGGAGAGAGAGAGACAGTGATCAGAATGGAGATAGAGAGACAGTGATCAGAATGGAGAGAGAGAAAGTGATCAGAATGGACAGAGACAGATTGTGATCAGAATGGAGAGAGAGAGACAGACAATGATCAGAATGGAGAGAGAGACAGTGATCGGAATGGAGAGAGAGAGACAGTCATATCAATGGAGAGAGAGAGAGCCGATCCGAATGGAGAGAGAGACAGTGATCAGAATGGAGAGAGAAGAGACAGTGATCAGAATGGAGATAGAGAGACAGTGATCAGAATGGAGAGAGAGAAAGTGATCAGAATGGAGAGAGACAGATTGTGATCAGAATGGAGAGAGAGACAGTGATCGAAATGGAGAGAGAGAGAGGGATCCGAATGGAGAGAGAGACAGTGATCAGAATGGAGAGAGACATTGATCAGAATGGAGAGAGAGAGACAGTGATCAGAATGGAGAGAGAGAGACAGTGATGAGAATGGAGAGAGATACAATAAGCAGTATGGAGAGAGATACAGTGATCACAATCGAGAGAGAGAGACTGCGATAAGAATGGAGAGAGAGAGACTGTGATCAGAATGGAGAGAGACAGACAGTGATCAGAATGAAGAGAGAGATAGTGGGGATCAGAATGGAGAGAGAGAGGATAGTGATCAGAATGGAGAAAGAGAGAGAGAGTGATCAGAATGGAGAGAAAGAGTCTGTGATCAGAATGGAGAGAGAGTGACAGTGATCAGAATGGTGAAAGAGACAGTGATCAGAATGGAGAGATGCAGTGATCAGAATGGAGATAGAGAGACAGTGAATACAATGAGAGAGAGAGACAGCGATCAGAATGAAGAGAGAGAGACAGTAATCAGAATGGAGAGAGAGAGACAGTTATCACAATGGAGAGAGAGACAGTGATCAGAATGCAGACAGAGAGAGAGGACAGTGATCAGAATGGAGAGTGAAGACAGAGATCAGAATGGAGAGAGAGGGATAGTGAACAGAATTGAGAAAGAGAGGGAGAGTGATCAGAAATGAGAGAGGAGAGACAGGCGATCAGAATGAAGAGAGAGACAGTTATCTGAATGGAGAGAGAGAGACAGTGATGAGAATGGGGAGAGAGACAGTGATCAGAATGGAGAGAGGGAGACAGTGATCAGAATGGAGAATAGAGACGGTGATCAGAATGGAAAGAGAGACAGTGGATCAAGAATGCGGAGAGAGAGAGTGATCAAAATGGAGGGAGAGAGACTGTGATCAGAATGGAGAGAGAGAGTGATCAAAATGGAGAGAGAGACAGTGATGAGAATGAGAGAGAGACAGTGATCAGAATGGAGAGAGAGACAGTGATGAGAAAGGAGTGAGAGACAGTGATCAGAATGGGAGAGACACACAGTGATCAGAATGGAGAGAGAGAGTCAGTGAACACAATTGAGAGAGGGAGACGGCGATCAGAATGGAGAGAGAGGGACAGTGATCTGAATGGAGAGAGAGAGACGGTGATCAGAATGGAGAGAGAGGGACAGTGATCTGAATGGAGAGAGAGCAACAGTGATCAGAATGGACAGAGAAAGATTGTGATCAGAATGGAGAGAGAGAGACAGACAATGATCAGAATGGAGAGAGAGACAGTGATCAGAATGGAGAGAGACATTGATCAGAATGGAGAGAGAGAGACAGTGATCAGAAAGCAGAGAGAGACAGTGATCAGAATGGAGAGAGATACAATAAGCCAGTATTGAGAGAGAGACAGTGATCAGAATGGAGAGAGTGAGACAGTGATCAGAATGGAGAGAGAGAGACAGTTGAATGGAATGGAGAGAGAGAGAGAGTGATCAGAATGGAGAGAGAGAGTGATCAGATGGAGAGAGACAGTGATCAGAA